>NC_140074.1:73399172-73637840 GCF_964194135.1 Talpa europaea | reverse complement strand
GGCGCTGGCGACGGGGGGCTGGGGTTCGGGGACCCTCAGCCCAAGCGGGTAGGGGGAGCTCTGCAACCACGGGGGTACAGAGTCCAAGAGCCCCGGCAAGGTGCAGGGACCGCAAGCCTGTTTTGGCCATGGGGCCCTCTCCCCCTCGGGGAACACCTGCAACCTCCTCCGCACTCACACCCCGAGGGGCTGACAGTGCGCCCAGGACGCCATAGACGGAGGGGCGGGGTCACCGTCAGGGAGGGTACCACCTGTATGCCTCAGACTATCTGCGTCCGCGGCCTCCTCCAAAGCTGCAGGCAGACAGGTCGGGGGGGAAGGGCCCGGGCCACCCGGCAGCACTCAAAGGGGAAGAGGCCTCACCTGGCCTGGCAGCGCTGATGAGCCTCAGGCCCCGCCCCCGGCCGGAGCCTGACCCCGCCCGCCGGACTCTGCCTGAGCACAGGTGCAGTTCCCAGGGCCGCCGCTAGGGGGCGCTGGCGAGGGTGGGGCTGGGGTTCCGGCACCCTCAGCCCCAAGCGGGTAGGGCGACCTGTGCAACCACGGGGGTACAGATTCCAGAGCCCTGGCAAGGTGCAGGGACCGCAAGCCCGTTTTGGCCATGGGGCCCTCTTCCCCTCGGGGGACACCTGCAACCTCTTCCGCACTCACACCCCGAGGGGTGACAGTGCGCTCAGGTCGCCGTAGACGGAGGGGCGGTGTCACCGTCAGGGAGGGTACCCCCTGTATGCCTCGGACTGTCTGCGTCCACGGCCTCCTCCAAAGCTGCAGGAAGACAGGTCGGGGGGGAAAGGCCTGGGCCACCCGGCAGCACTCAAAGGGGAAGAGGCCTCACCTGGCCAGGCAGCGCTGATAGCCTCAGGCCACGCCCCGGGCCGGAGCCTGACCCCGCCCGCCGGACTCTGCCTGAGCACACGTGCAGTTCCCAGGGCCGCCGCTAGGGAGCACTGGCGAGGGTGGGGCTGGGGTTCCGGCACCCTCAGCCCCAAGCGTGTAGGGGGACCTGTGCAACCACGGGGGTACAGATTCCAGAGCCCCGGCAGGTGCAGGGACCGCAAGCCAGTTTTGGCCATGGGGCCCTCTCCCCCTCGGGGGACACCTGCAACCTCCTCCGCACTCACACCCCAAGGGGTGACAGTGCGCTCAGGTCGCCGTAGACGGAGGGGCGGGGTCACCGTCAGGGAGGGTACCCCCTGTATGCCTCGGACTGTCTGCGTCCACGGCCTCCTCCAAAGCTGCAGGAAGACAGGTCGGGGGGGAAAGGCCTGGGCCACCCGGCAGCACTCAAAGGGGAAGAGGCCTCACCTGGCCAGGCAGCGCTGATGAGCCTCAGGCCACGCCCCCGGCCGGAGCCTGGCCCCGCCCGCCGGACTCTGCCTGAGCACAGGTGCAGTTCCCAGCGACGAGGGGGCGCAGGCGAGGGGTTTCGGGGACCTTTAGCCCCCACGGGGGTAGGGGACCCTCTACCCCAGGGGGAAACGGGACCCTCTTCCCCTTTGTGGGAAAAGTAAATCTTCCTCCCGGGGCACACCTGCACCCTCCTCTCGGACTCACAAACCTAGGGGCAGGACGTGTGCCCCAAGACGCCCTAGACGAAGGGGCGGGTTCACCGTCAGGGAGGGCAACCCCTGCAAGCCACAGACAGCCGGCGCCCGCGGCGTCCTCCAAAACGGCAGGCAGACATGCCGGCGGGGAAAGCCCTCAGCAACCCAGCACCACTCAAAGGGGAAGAGTCCTCCCCTGCCTCAGCTGCGCTGCTGAGCCCCAGGCTCCGCCCCCGGCCGGAGCCTGACCCCGCCCACCGGACTCTGCCTGAGCACAGGTGCACTTCATAGAGCCGCCGGGGGCGGGGGGGCGCCGGTAAATGGGGGCGGGGACCCTCAGCACCAAGGGGGCAGGGTGACCCCTACACCATGGGGAAAGGGGCCGCTCTTCCCCCATGGGGGAAGGAGGCCCACTTCCCCCTTGGGGAACAGTAAACCTTGCCCCGGGGCACACCTGCAGCCTCCTCTCGCACTCACACCAACAGGGGCAGGCCGGGCGCCGGAGGACGCCCTAGACGGAGGGGCGGGGTCACCGTCAGGGAGGGCAACCCCTGCAAGCCTCCGACTGTCTGCGTCCGCGGCGCCCTCCAAAGCTGCAGGCAGACAGGTTGGGGGGGAAAGGCCCGGGCAACCCGGCAGCACTCAAAGGGGAAGAGGCCTCACGTGGCCAGGCAGCGCTGATGGGACTCAGGCCCCGCCCCCGGCCCGAGCCTGACCCCGCCCGCCGGACGCTGCCTGAGCACAGGTGCACTTCACAGAGCCGCGCTAGGGGGCGCTGGCGACGGGGGGCTGGGGTTCGGGGACCCTCAGCCCAAGCGGGTAGGGGGAGCTCTGCAACCACGGGGGTACAGAGTCCAAGAGCCCCGGCAAGGTGCAGGGACCGCAAGCCTGTTTTGGCCATGGGGCCCTCTCCCCCTCGGGGAACACCTGCAACCTCCTCCGCACTCACACCCCGAGGGGCTGACAGTGCGCCCAGGACGCCATAGACGGAGGGGCGGGGTCACCGTCAGGGAGGGTACCACCTGTATGCCTCAGACTATCTGCGTCCGCGGCCTCCTCCAAAGCTGCAGGCAGGCAGGTCGGGGGGGAAGGGCCCGGGCCACCCGGCAGCACTCAAAGGGGAAGAGGCCTCACCTGGCCTGGCAGCGCTGATGAGCCTCAGGCCCCGCCCCCGGCCGGAGCCTGACCCCGCCCGCCGGACTCTGCCTGAGCACAGGTGCAGTTCCCAGGGCCGCCGCTAGGGGGCGCTGGCGAGGGTGGGGCTGGGGTTCCGGCACCCTCAGCCCCAAGCGGGTAGGGCGACCTGTGCAACCACGGGGGTACAGATTCCAGAGCCCTGGCAAGGTGCAGGGACCGCAAGCCCGTTTTGGCCATGGGGCCCTCTTCCTCTCGGGGGACACCTGCAACCTCCTCCGCACTCACACCCCGAGGGGTGACAGTGCGCTCAGGTCGCCGTAGACGGAGGGGCGGGGTCACCGTCAGGGAGGGTACCCCCTGTATGCCTCGGACTGTCTGCGTCCACGGCCTCCTCCAAAGCTGCAGGAAGACAGGTCGGGGGGGAAAGGCCTGGGCCACCCGGCAGCACTCAAAGGGGAAGAGGCCTCACCTGGCCAGGCAGCGCTGATGAGCCTCAGGCCACGCCCCCGGCCGGAGCCTGACCCCGCCCGCCGGACTCTGCCTGAGCACACGTGCAGTTCCCAGGGCCGCCGCTAGGGAGCACTGGCGAGGGTGGGGCTGGGGTTCCGGCACCCTCAGCCCCAAGCGGGTAGGGCGACCTGTGCAACCACGGGGGTACAGATTCCAGAGCCCTGGCAAGGTGCAGGGACCGCAAGCCCGTTTTGGCCATGGGGCCCTCTTCCCCTCGGGGGACACCTGCAACCTCCTCCGCACTCACACCCCGAGGGGTGACAGTGCGCTCAGGTCGCCGTAGACGGAGGGGCGGGGTCACCGTCAGGGAGGGTACCCCCTGTATGCCTCGGACTGTCTGCGTCCACGGCCTCCTCCAAAGCTGCAGGAAGACAGGTCGGGGGGGAAAGGCCTGGGCCACCCGGCAGCACTCAAAGGGGAAGAGGCCTCACCTGGCCAGGCAGCGCTGATGAGCCTCAGGCCACGCCCCCGGCCGGAGCCTGGCCCCGCCCGCCGCCTCTGCCTGAGCACAGGTGCAGTTCCCAGCGACGAGGGGGCGCAGGCGAGGGGTTTCGGGGACCTTTAGCCCCCACGGGGGTAGGGGACCCTCTACCCCAGGGGGAAACGGGACCCTCTTCCCCTTTGTGGGAAAAGTAAATCTTCCTCCCGGGGCACACCTGCACCCTCCTCTCGGACTCACAAACCCAGGGGCAGGACGTGTGCCCCAAGACGCCCTAGACGAAGGGGCGGGTTCACCGTCAGGGAGGGCAACCCCTGCAAGCCACAGACAGCCGGCGCCCGCGGCGTCCTCCAAAACGGCAGGCAGACATGCCGGCGGGGAAAGCCCTCAGCAACCCAGCACCACTCAAAGGGGAAGAGTCCTCCCCTGCCTCAGCTGCGCTGCTGAGCCCCAGGCTCCGCCCCCGGCCGGAGCCTGACCCCGCCCACCGGACTCTGCCTGAGCACAGGTGCACTTCATAGAGCCGCCGGGGGCGGGGGGGCGCCGGTAAATGGGGGCGGGGACCCTCAGCACCAAGGGGGCAGGGTGACCCCTACACCATGGGGAAAGGGGCCGCTCTTCCCCCATGGGGGAAGGAGGCCCACTTCCCCCTTGGGGAACAGTAAACCTTGCCCCGGGGCACACCTGCAGCCTCCTCTCGCACTCACACCAACAGGGGCAGGCCGGGCGCCGGAGGACGCCCTAGACGGAGGGGCGGGGTCACCGTCA
Organism: Talpa europaea; assembly: GCF_964194135.1. Lineage (NCBI taxonomy): Eukaryota > Metazoa > Chordata > Mammalia > Eulipotyphla > Talpidae > Talpa > Talpa europaea. The sequence goes on along the minus strand of NC_140074.1, from coordinate 73,633,442 downwards.
GGGAGGGCAACCCCTGCAAGCCTCCGACTGTCTGCGTCCGCGGCGCCCTCCAAAGCTGCAGGCAGACAGGTTGGGGGGGAAAGGCCCGGGCAACCCGGCAGCACTCAAAGGGGAAGAGGCCTCACGTGGCCAGGCAGCGCTGATGGGACTCAGGCCCCGCCCCCGGCCCGAGCCTGACCCCGCCCGCCGGACGCTGCCTGAGCACAGGTGCACTTCACAGAGCCGCGCTAGGGGGCGCTGGCGACGGGGGGCTGGGGTTCGGGGACCCTCAGCCCAAGCGGGTAGGGGGAGCTCTGCAACCACGGGGGTACAGAGTCCAAGAGCCCCGGCAAGGTGCAGGGACCGCAAGCCTGTTTTGGCCATGGGGCCCTCTCCCCCTCGGGGAACACCTGCAACCTCCTCCGCACTCACACCCCGAGGGGCTGACAGTGCGCCCAGGACGCCATAGACGGTGGGGCGGGGTCACCGTCAGGGAGGGTACCACCTGTATGCCTCAGACTATCTGCGTCCGCGGCCTCCTCCAAAGCTGCAGGCAGACAGGTCGGGGGGGAAGGGCCCGGGCCACCCGGCAGCACTCAAAGGGGAAGAGGCCTCACCTGGCCTGGCAGCGCTGATGAGCCTCAGGCCCCGCCCCCGGCCGGAGCCTGACCCCGCCCGCCGGACTCTGCCTGAGCACAGGTGCAGTTCCCAGGGCCGCCGCTAGTGGGCGCTGGCGAGGGTGGGGCTGGGGTTCCGGCACCCTCAGCCCCAAGCGGGTAGGGCGACCTGTGCAACCACGGGGGTACAGATTCCAGAGCCCTGGCAAGGTGCAGGGACCGCAAGCCCGTTTTGGCCATGGGGCCCTCTTCCCCTCGGCGGACACCTGCAACCTCCTCCGCACTCACACCCCGAGGGGTGACAGTGCGCTCAGGTCGCCGTAGACGGAGGGGCGGGGTCACCGTCAGGGAGGGTACCCCCTGTATGCCTCGGACTGTCTGCGTCCACGGCCTCCTCCAAAGCTGCAGGAAGACAGGTCGGGGGGGAAAGGCCTGGGCCACCCGGCAGCACTCAAAGGGGAAGAGGCCTCACCTGGCCAGGCAGCGCTGATGAGCCTCAGGCCACGCCCCCGGCCGGAGCCTGACCCCGCCCGCCGGACTCTGCCTGAGCACACGTGCAGTTCCCAGGGCCGCCGCTAGGGAGCACTGGCGAGGGTTGGGGCTGGGGTTCCGGCACCCTCAGCCCCAAGCGTGTAGGGGGACCTGTGCAACCACGGGGGTACAGATTCCAGAGCCCCGGCAGGTGCAGGGATCGCAAGCCCGTTTTGGCCATGGGGCCCTCTCCCCCTCGGCGGACACCTGCAACCTCCTCCGCACTCACACACCGAGGGGTGACAGTGCGCTCAGGTCGCCGTAGACGGAGGGGCGGGGTCACCGTCAGGGAGGGTACCCCCTGTATGCCTCGGACTGTCTGCGTCCACGGCCTCCTCCAAAGCTGCAGGAAGACAGGTCGGGGGGGAAAGGCCTGGGCCACCCGGCAGCACTCAAAGGGGAAGAGGCCTCACCTGGCCAGGCAGCGCTGATGAGCCTCAGGCCACGCCCCCGGCCGGAGCCTGACCCCGCCCGCCGGACTCTGCCTGAGCACAGGTGCAGTTCCCAGCGACGAGGGGGCGCAGGCGAGGGGTTTCGGGGACCTTTAGCCCCCACGGGGGTAGGGGACCCTCTACCCCAGGGGGAAACGGGACCCTCTTCCCCTTTGTGGGAAAAGTAAATCTTCCTCCCGGGGCACACCTGCACCCTCCTCTCGGACTCACAAACCCAGGGGCAGGACGTGTGCCCCAAGACGCCCTAGACGAAGGGGCGGGTTCACCGTCAGGGAGGGCAACCCCTGCAAGCCACAGACAGCCGGCGCCCGCGGCGTCCTCCAAAACGGCAGGCAGACATGCCGGCGGGGAAAGCCCTCAGCAACCCAGCACCACTCAAAGGGGAAGAGTCCTCCCCTGCCTCAGCTGCGCTGCTGAGCCCCAGGCTCCGCCCCCGGCCGGAGCCTGACCCCGCCCACCGGACTCTGCCTGAGCACAGGTGCACTTCATAGAGCCGCCGGGGGCGGGGGGGCGCCGGTAAATGGGGGCGGGGACCCTCAGCACCAAGGGGGCAGGGTGACCCCTACACCATGGGGAAAGGGGCCGCTCTTCCATCATGGGGGAAGGAGGCCCACTTCCCCCTTGGGGAACAGTAAACCTTGCCCCGGGGCACACCTGCAGCCTCCTCTCGCACTCACACCAACAGGGGCAGGCCGGGCGCCGGAGGACGCCCTAGACGGAGGGGCGGGGTCACCGTCAGGGAGGGCAACCCCTGCAAGCCTCCGACTGTCTGCGTCCGCGGCGCCCTCCAAAGCTGCAGGCAGACAGGTTGGGGGGGAAAGGCCCGGGCAACCCGGCAGCACTCAAAGGGGAAGAGGCCTCACGTGGCCAGGCAGCGCTGATGGGACTCAGGCCCCGCCCCCGGCCCGAGCCTGACCCCGCCCGCCGGACGCTGCCTGAGCACAGGTGCACTTCACAGAGCCGCGCTAGGGGGCGCTGGCGACGGGGGGCTGGGGTTCGGGGACCCTCAGCCCAAGCGGGTAGGGGGAGCTCTGCAACCACGGGGGTACAGAGTCCAAGAGCCCCGGCAAGGTGCAGGGACCGCAAGCCTGTTTTGGCCATGGGGCCCTCTCCCCCTCGGGGAACACCTGCAACCTCCTCCGCACTCACACCCCTAGGGGCTGACAGTGCGCCCAGGACGCCATAGACGGAGGGGCGGGGTCACCGTCAGGGAGGGTACCACCTGTATGCCTCAGACTATCTGCGTCCGCGGCCTCCTCCAAAGCTGCAGGCAGACAGGTCGGGGGGGAAGGGCCCGGGCCACCCGGCAGCACTCAAAGGGGAAGAGGCCTCACCTGGCCAGGCAGCGCTGATGAGCCTCAGGCCACGCCCCCGGCCGGAGCCTGACCCCGCCCGCCGGACTCTGCCTGAGCACACGTGCAGTTCCCAGGGCCGCCGCTAGGGAGCACTGGCGAGGGTGGGGCTGGGGTTCCGGCACCCTCAGCCCCAAGCGTGTAGTGGGACCTGTGCAACCACGGGGGTACAGATTCCAGAGCCCCGGCAGGTGCAGGGACCGCAAGCCCGTTTTGGCCATGGGGCCCTCTCCCCCTCGGGGGACACCTGCAACCTCCTCCGCACTCACACCCCGAGGGGTGACAGTGCGCTCAGGTCGCCATAGACGGAGGGGCGGGGTCACCGTCAGGGAGGGTACCACCTGTATGCCTCAGACTATCTGCGTCCGCGGCCTCCTCCAAAGCTGCAGGCAGACAGGTCGGGGGGGAAGGGCCCGGGCCACCCGGCAGCACTCAAAGGGGAAGAGGCCTCACCTGGCCTGGCAGCGCTGATGAGCCTCAGGCCCCGCCCCCGGCCGGAGCCTGATCCCGCCCACCGGACTCTGCCTGAGCACAGGTGCACTTCATAGAGCCGCCGGGGGCGGGGGGCCGCCGGTAAATGGGGGCGGGGACCCTCAGCACCAAGGGGGCAGGGTGACCCCTACACCATGGGGAAAGGGGCCGCTCTTCCCCCATGGGGGAAGGAGGCCCACTTCCCCCTTGGGGAACAGTAAACCTTGCCCCGGGGCACACCTGCAGCCTCCTCTCGCACTCACACCAACAGGGGCAGGCCGGGCGCCGGAGGACGCCCTAGACGGAGGGGCGGGGTCACCGTCAGGGAGGGCAACCCCTGCAAGCCTCCGACTGTCTGCGTCCGCGGCGCCCTCCAAAGCTGCAGGCAGACAGGTTGGGGGGGAAAGGCCCGGGCAACCCGGCAGCACTCAAAGGGGAAGAGGCCTCACGTGGCCAGGCAGCGCTGATGGGACTCAGGCCCCGCCCCCGGCCCGAGCCTGACCCCGCCCGCCGGACGCTGCCTGAGCACAGGTGCACTTCACAGAGCCGCGCTAGGGGGCGCTGGCGACGGGGGGCTGGGGTTCGGGGACCCTCAGCCCAAGCGGGTAGGGGGAGCTCTGCAACCACGGGGGTACAGAGTCCAAGAGCCCCGGCAAGGTGCAGGGACCGCAAGCCTGTTTTGGCCATGGGGCCCTCTCCCCCTCGGGGAACACCTGCAACCTCCTCCGCACTCACACCCCGAGGGGCTGACAGTGCGCCCAGGACGCCATAGACGGAGGGGCGGGGTCACCGTCAGGGAGGGTACCACCTGTATGCCTCAGACTATCTGCGTCCGCGGCCTCCTCCAAAGCTGCAGGCAGGCAGGTCGGGGGGGAAGGGCCCGGGCCACCCGGCAGCACTCAAAGGGGAAGAGGCCTCACCTGGCCTGGCAGCGCTGATGAGCCTCAGGCCCCGCCCCCGGCCGGAGCCTGACCCCGCCCGCCGGACTCTGCCTGAGCACACGTGCAGTTCCCAGGGCCGCCGCTAGGGGGCGCTGGCGAGGGTGGGGCTGGGGTTCCGGCACCCTCAGCCCCAAGCGGGTAGGGCGACCTGTGCAACCACGGGGGTACAGATTCCAGAGCCCTGGCAAGGTGCAGGGACCGCAAGCCCGTTTTGGCCATGGGGCCCTCTTCCCCTCGGGGGACAACTGCAACCTCCTCCGCACTCACACCCCGAGGGGTGACAGTGCGCTCAGGTCGCCGTAGACGGAGGGGCGGTGTCACCGTCAGGGAGGGTACCCCCTGTATGCCTCGGACTGTCTGCGTCCACGGCCTCCTCCAAAGCTGCAGGAAGACAGGTCGGGGGGGAAAGGCCTGGGCCACCCGGCAGCACTCAAAGGGGAAGAGGCCTCACCTGGCCAGGCAGCGCTGATAGCCTCAGGCCACGCCCCGGGCCGGAGCCTGACCCCGCCCGCCGGACTCTGCCTGAGCACACGTGCAGTTCCCAGGGCCGCCGCTAGGGAGCACTGGCGAGGGTGGGGCTGGGGTTCCGGCACCCTCAGCCCCAAGCGTGTAGTGGGACCTGTGCAACCACGGGGGTACAGATTCCAGAGCCCCGGCAGGTGCAGGGACCGCAAGCCCGTTTTGGCCATGGGGCCCTCTCCCCCTCGGGGGACACCTGCAACCTCCTCCGCACTCACACCCCGAGGGGTGACAGTGCGCTCAGGTCGCCATAGACGGAGGGGCGGGGTCACCGTCAGGGAGGGTACCACCTGTATGCCTCAGACTATCTGCGTCCGCGGCCTCCTCCAAAGCTGCAGGCAGACAGGTCGGGGGGGAAGGGCCCGGGCCACCCGGCAGCACTCAAAGGGGAAGAGGCCTCACCTGGCCTGGCAGCGCTGATGAGCCTCAGGCCCCGCCCCCGGCCGGAGCCTGATCCCGCCCACCGGACTCTGCCTGAGCACAGGTGCACTTCATAGAGCCGCCGGGGGCGGGGGGCCGCCGGTAAATGGGGGCGGGGACCCTCAGCACCAAGGGGGCAGGGTGACCCCTACACCATGGGGAAAGGGGCCGCTCTTCCCCCATGGGGGAAGGAGGCCCACTTCCCCCTTGGGGAACAGTAAACCTTGCCCCGGGGCACACCTGCAGCCTCCTCTCGCACTCACACCAACAGGGGCAGGCCGGGCGCCGGAGGACGCCCTAGACGGAGGGGCGGGGTCACCGTCAGGGAGGGCAACCCCTGCAAGCCTCCGACTGTCTGCGTCCGCGGCGCCCTCCAAAGCTGCAGGCAGACAGGTTGGGGGGGAAAGGCCCGGGCAACCCGGCAGCACTCAAAGGGGAAGAGGCCTCACGTGGCCAGGCAGCGCTGATGGGACTCAGGCCCCGCCCCCGGCCCGAGCCTGACCCCGCCCGCCGGACGCTGCCTGAGCACAGGTGCACTTCACAGAGCCGCGCTAGGGGGCGCTGGCGACGGGGGGCTGGGGTTCGGGGACCCTCAGCCCAAGCGGGTAGGGGGAGCTCTGCAACCACGGGGGTACAGAGTCCAAGAGCCCCGGCAAGGTGCAGGGACCGCAAGCCTGTTTTGGCCATGGGGCCCTCTCCCCCTCGGGGAACACCTGCAACCTCCTCCGCACTCACACCCCGAGGGGCTGACAGTGCGCCCAGGACGCCATAGACGGAGGGGCGGGGTCACCGTCAGGGAGGGTACCACCTGTATGCCTCAGACTATCTGCGTCCGCGGCCTCCTCCAAAGCTGCAGGCAGGCAGGTCGGGGGGGAAGGGCCCGGGCCACCCGGCAGCACTCAAAGGGGAAGAGGCCTCACCTGGCCTGGCAGCGCTGATGAGCCTCAGGCCCCGCCCCCGGCCGGAGCCTGACCCCGCCCGCCGGACTCTGCCTGAGCACACGTGCAGTTCCCAGGGCCGCCGCTAGGGGGCGCTGGCGAAGGTGGGGCTGGGGTTCCGGCACCCTCAGCCCCAAGCGGGTAGGGCGACCTGTGCAACCACGGGGGTACAGATTCCAGAGCCCTGGCAAGGTGCAGGGACCGCAAGCCCGTTTTGGCCATGGGGCCCTCTTCCCCTCTGGGGACACCTGCAACCTCCTCCGCACTCACACCCCGAGGGGTGACAGTGCGCTCAGGTCGCCGTAGACGGAGGGGCGGTGTCACCGTCAGGGAGGGTACCCCCTGTATGCCTCGGACTGTCTGCGTCCACGGCCTCCTCCAAAGCTGCAGGAAGACAGGTCGGGGGGGAAAGGCCTGGGCCACCCGGCAGCACTCAAAGGGGAAGAGGCCTCACCTGGCCAGGCAGCGCTGATAGCCTCAGGCCACGCCCCGGGCCGGAGCCTGACCCCGCCCGCCGGACTCTGCCTGAGCACACGTGCAGTTCCCAGGGCCGCCGCTAGGGAGCACTGGCGAGGGTGGGGCTGGGGTTCCGGCACCCTCAGCCCCAAGCGTGTAGTGGGACCTGTGCAACCACGGGGGTACAGATTCCAGAGCCCCGGCAGGTGCAGGGACCGCAAGCCCGTTTTGGCCATGGGGCCCTCTCCCCCTCGGGGGACACCTGCAACCTCCTCCGCACTCACACCCCGAGGGGTGACAGTGCGCTCAGGTCGCCATAGACGGAGGGGCGGGGTCACCGTCAGGGAGGGTACCACCTGTATGCCTCAGACTATCTGCGTCCGCGGCCTCCTCCAAAGCTGCAGGCAGACAGGTCGGGGGGGAAGGGCCCGGGCCACCCGGCAGCACTCAAAGGGGAAGAGGCCTCACCTGGCCTGGCAGCGCTGATGAGCCTCAGGCCCCGCCCCCGGCCGGAGCCTGATCCCGCCCACCGGACTCTGCCTGAGCACAGGTGCACTTCATAGAGCCGCCGGGGGCGGGGGGCCGCCGGTAAATGGGGGCGGGGACCCTCAGCACCAAGGGGGCAGGGTGACCCCTACACCATGGGGAAAGGGGCCGCTCTTCCCCCATGGGGGAAGGAGGCCCACTTCCCCCTTGGGGAACAGTAAACCTTGCCCCGGGGCACACCTGCAGCCTCCTCTCGCACTCACACCAACAGGGGCAGGCCGGGCGCCGGAGGACGCCCTAGACGGAGGGGCGGGGTCACCGTCAGGGAGGGCAACCCCTGCAAGCCTCCGACTGTCTGCGTCCGCGGCGCCCTCCAAAGCTGCAGGCAGACAGGTTGGGGGGGAAAGGCCCGGGCAACCCGGCAGCACTCAAAGGGGAAGAGGCCTCACGTGGCCAGGCAGCGCTGATGGGACTCAGGCCCCGCCCCCGGCCCGAGCCTGACCCCGCCCGCCGGACGCTGCCTGAGCACAGGTGCACTTCACAGAGCCGCGCTAGGGGGCGCTGGCGACGGGGGGCTGGGGTTCGGGGACCCTCAGCCCAAGCGGGTAGGGGGAGCTCTGCAACCACGGGGGTACAGAGTCCAAGAGCCCCGGCAAGGTGCAGGGACCGCAAGCCTGTTTTGGCCATGGGGCCCTCTCCCCCTCGGGGAACACCTGCAACCTCCTCCGCACTCACACCCCGAGGGGCTGACAGTGCGCCCAGGACGCCATAGACGGAGGGGCGGGGTCACCGTCAGGGAGGGTACCACCTGTATGCCTCAGACTATCTGCGTCCGCGGCCTCCTCCAAAGCTGCAGGCAGACAGGTCGGGGGGGAAGGGCCCGGGCCACCCGGCAGCACTCAAAGGGGAAGAGGCCTCACCTGGCCTGGCAGCGCTGATGAGCCTCAGGCCCCGCCCCCGGCCGGAGCCTGACCCCGCCCGCCGGACTCTGCCTGAGCACACGTGCAGTTCCCAGGGCCGCCGCTAGGGGGCGCTGGCGAGGGTGGGGCTGGGGTTCCGGCACCCTCAGCCCCAAGCGGGTAGGGCGACCTGTGCAACCACGGGGGTACAGATTCCAGAGCCCTGGCAAGGTGCAGGGACCGCAAGCCCGTTTTGGCCATGGGGCCCTCTTCCCCTCTGGGGACACCTGCAACCTCCTCCGCACTCACACCCCGAGGGGTGACAGTGCGCTCAGGTCGCCGTAGACGGAGGGGCGGTGTCACCGTCAGGGAGGGTACCCCCTGTATGCCTCGGACTGTCTGCGTCCACGGCCTCCTCCAAAGCTGCAGGAAGACAGGTCGGGGGGGAAAGGCCTGGGCCACCCGGCAGCACTCAAAGGGGAAGAGGCCTCACCTGGCCAGGCAGCGCTGATAGCCTCAGGCCACGCCCCGGGCCGGAGCCTGACCCCGCCCGCCGGACTCTGCCTGAGCACACGTGCAGTTCCCAGGGCCGCCGCTAGGGAGCACTGGCGAGGGTGGGGCTGGGGTTCCGGCACCCTCAGCCCCAAGCGTGTAGTGGGACCTGTGCAACCACGGGGGTACAGATTCCAGAGCCCCGGCAGGTGCAGGGACCGCAAGCCCGTTTTGGCCATGGGGCCCTCTCCCCCTCGGGGGACACCTGCAACCTCCTCCGCACTCACACCCCGAGGGGTGACAGTGCGCTCAGGTCGCCATAGACGGAGGGGCGGGGTCACCGTCAGGGAGGGTACCACCTGTATGCCTCAGACTATCTGCGTCCGCGGCCTCCTCCAAAGCTGCAGGCAGACAGGTCGGGGGGGAAGGGCCCGGGCCACCCGGCAGCACTCAAAGGGGAAGAGGCCTCACCTGGCCTGGCAGCGCTGATGAGCCTCAGGCCCCGCCCCCGGCCGGAGCCTGATCCCGCCCACCGGACTCTGCCTGAGCACAGGTGCACTTCATAGAGCCGCCGGGGGCGGGGGGCCGCCGGTAAATGGGGGCGGGGACCCTCAGCACCAAGGGGGCAGGGTGACCCCTACACCATGGGGAAAGGGGCCGCTCTTCCCCCATGGGGGAAGGAGGCCCACTTCCCCCTTGGGGAACAGTAAACCTTGCCCCGGGGCACACCTGCAGCCTCCTCTCGCACTCACACCAACAGGGGCAGGCCGGGCGCCGGAGGACGCCCTAGACGGAGGGGCGGGGTCACCGTCAGGGAGGGCAACCCCTGCAAGCCTCCGACTGTCTGCGTCCGCGGCGCCCTCCAAAGCTGCAGGCAGACAGGTTGGGGGGGAAAGGCCCGGGCAACCCGGCAGCACTCAAAGGGGAAGAGGCCTCACGTGGCCAGGCAGCGCTGATGGGACTCAGGCCCCGCCCCCGGCCCGAGCCTGACCCCGCCCGCCGGACGCTGCCTGAGCACAGGTGCACTTCACAGAGCCGCGCTAGGGGGCGCTGGCGACGGGGGGCTGGGGTTCGGGGACCCTCAGCCCAAGCGGGTAGGGGGAGCTCTGCAACCACGGGGGTACAGAGTCCAAGAGCCCCGGCAAGGTGCAGGGACCGCAAGCCTGTTTTGGCCATGGGGCCCTCTCCCCCTCGGGGAACACCTGCAACCTCCTCCGCACTCACACCCCGAGGGGCTGACAGTGCGCCCAGGACGCCATAGACGGAGGGGCGGGGTCACCGTCAGGGAGGGTACCACCTGTATGCCTCAGACTATCTGCGTCCGCGGCCTCCTCCAAAGCTGCAGGCAGACAGGTCGGGGGGGAAGGGCCCGGGCCACCCGGCAGCACTCAAAGGGGAAGAGGCCTCACCTGGCCTGGCAGCGCTGATGAGCCTCAGGCCCCGCCCCCGGCCGGAGCCTGACCCCGCCCGCCGGACTCTGCCTGAGCACACGTGCAGTTCCCAGGGCCGCCGCTAGGGGGCGCTGGCGAGGGTGGGGCTGGGGTTCCGGCACCCTCAGCCCCAAGCGGGTAGGGCGACCTGTGCAACCACGGGGGTACAGATTCCAGAGCCCTGGCAAGGTGCAGGGACCGCAAGCCCGTTTTGGCCATGGGGCCCTCTTCCCCTAGGGGGACACCTGCAACCTCCTCCGCACTCACACCCCGAGGGGTGACAGTGCGCTCAGGTCGCCGTAGACGGAGGGGCGGTGTCACCGTCAGGGAGGGTACCCCCTGTATGCCTCGGACTGTCTGCGTCCACGGCCTCCTCCAAAGCTGCAGGAAGACAGGTCGGGGGGGAAAGGCCTGGGCCACCCGGCAGCACTCAAAGGGGAAGAGGCCTCACCTGGCCAGGCAGCGCTGATAGCCTCAGGCCACGCCCCGGGCCGGAGCCTGACCCCGCCCGCCGGACTCTGCCTGAGCACACGTGCAGTTCCCAGGGCCGCCGCTAGGGAGCACTGGCGAGGGTGGGGCTGGGGTTCCGGCACCCTCAGCCCCAAGCGTGTAGGGGGACCTGTGCAACCACGGGGGTACAGATTCCAGAGCCCCGGCAGGTGCAGGGACCGCAAGCCAGTTTTGGCCATGGGGCCCTCTCCCCCTCGGGGGACACCTGCAACCTCCTCCGCACTCACACCCCGAGGGGTGACAGTGCGCTCAGGTCGCCGTAGACGGAGGGGCGGGGTCACCGTCAGGGAGGGTACCCCCTGTATGCCTCGGACTGTCTGCGTCCACGGCCTCCTCCAAAGCTGCAGGAAGACAGGTCGGGGGGGAAAGGCCTGGGCCACCCGGCAGCACTCAAAGGGGAAGAGGCCTCACCTGGCCAGGCAGCGCTGATGAGCCTCAGGCCACGCCCCCGGCCGGAGCCTGGCCCCGCCCGCCGGACTCTGCCTGAGCACAGGTGCAGTTCCCAGCGACGAGGGGGCGCAGGCGAGGGGTTTCGGGGACCTTTAGCCCCCACGGGGGTAGGGGACCCTCTACCCCAGGGGGAAACGGGACCCTCTTCCCCTTTGTGGGAAAAGTAAATCTTCCTCCCGGGGCACACCTGCACCCTCCTCTCGGACTCACAAACCCAGGGGCAGGACGTGTGCCCCAAGACGCCCTAGACGAAGGGGCGGGTTCACCGTCAGGGAGGGCAACCCCTGCAAGCCACAGACAGCCGGCGCCCGCGGCGTCCTCCAAAACGGCAGGCAGACATGCCGGCGGGGAAAGCCCTCAGCAACCCAGCACCACTCAAAGGGGAAGAGTCCTCCCCTGCCTCAGCTGCGCTGCTGAGCCCCAGGCTCCGCCCCCGGCCGGAGCCTGACCCCGCCCACCGGACTCTGCCTGAGCACAGGTGCACTTCATAGAGCCGCCGGGGGCGGGGGGGCGCCGGTAAATGGGGGCGGGGACCCTCAGCACCAAGGGGGCAGGGTGACCCCTACACCATGGGGAAAGGGGCCGCTCTTCCCCCATGGGGGAAGGAGGCCCACTTCCCCCTTGGGGAACAGTAAACCTTGCCCCGGGGCACACCTGCAGCCTCCTCTCGCACTCACACCAACAGGGGCAGGCCGGGCGCCGGAGGACGCCCTAGACGGAGGGGCGGGGTCACCGTCAGGGAGGGCAACCCCTGCAAGCCTCCGACTGTCTGCGTCCGCGGCGCCCTCCAAAGCTGCAGGCAGACAGGTTGGGGGGGAAAGGCCCGGGCAACCCGGCAGCACTCAAAGGGGAAGAGGCCTCACGTGGCCAGGCAGCGCTGATGGGACTCAGGCCCCGCCCCCGGCCCGAGCCTGACCCCGCCCGCCGGACGCTGCCTGAGCACAGGTGCACTTCACAGAGCCGCGCTAGGGGACGCTGGCGACGGGGGGCTGGGGTTCGGGGACCCTCAGCCCAAGCGGGTAGGGGGAGCTCTGCAACCACGGGGGTACAGAGTCCAAGAGCCCCGGCAAGGTGCAGGGACCGCAAGCCTGTTTTGGCCATGGGGCCCTCTCCCCCTCGGGGAACACCTGCAACCTCCTCCGCACTCACACCCCGAGGGGCTGACAGTGCGCCCAGGACCGCATAGACGGTGGGGCGGGGTCACCATCAGGGAGGGTACCACCTGTATGCCTCAGACTATCTGCGTCCGCGGCCTCCTCCAAAGCTGCAGGCAGACAGGTCGGGGGGGAAGGGCCCGGGCCACCCGGCAGCACTCAAAGGGGAAGAGGCCTCACCTGGCCTGGCAGCGCTGATGAGCCTCAGGCCCCGCCCCCGGCCGGAGCCTGACCCCGCCCGCCGGACTCTGCCTGAGCACACGTGCAGTTCCCAGGGCCGCCTCTAGGGGGCGCTGGCGAGGGTGGGGCTGGGGTTCCGGCACCCTCAGCCCCAAGCGGGTAGGGCGACCTGTGCAACCACGGGGGTACAGATTCCAGAGCCCTGGCAAGGTGCAGGGACCGCAAGCCCGTTTTGGCCATGGGGCCCTCTTCCCCTCGGGGGACACCTGCAACCTCCTCCGCACTCACACCCCGAGGGGTGACAGTGCGCTCAGGTCGCCGTAGACGGAGGGGCGGGGTCACCGTCAGGGAGGGTACCCCCTGTATGCCTCGGACTGTCTGCGTCCACGGCCTCCTCCAAAGCTGCAGGAAGACAGGTCGGGGGGGAAAGGCCTGGGCCACCCGGCAGCACTCAAAGGGGAAGAGGCCTCACCTGGCCAGGCAGCGCTGATGAGCCTCAGGCCACGCCCCCGGCCGGAGCCTGACCCCGCCCGCCGGACTCTGCCTGAGCACACGTGCAGTTCCCAGCGACGAGGGGGCGCAGGCGAGGGGTTTCGGGGACCTTTAGCCCCCACGGGGGTAGAGGACCCTCTACCCCAGGGGGAAACGGGACCCTCTTCCCCTTTGTGGGAAAAGTAAATCTTCCTCCCGGGGCACACCTGCACCCTCCTCTCGGACTCACAAACCCAGGGGCAGGACGTGTGCCCCAAGACGCCCTAGACGAAGGGGCGGGTTCACCGTCAGGGAGGGCAACCCCTGCAAGCCACAGACAGCCGGCGCCCGCGGCGTCCTCCAAAACGGCAGGCAGACATGCCGGCGGGGAAAGCCCTCAGCAACCCAGCACCACTCAAAGGGGAAGAGTCCTCCCCTGCCTCAGCTGCGCTGCTGAGCCCCAGGCTCCGCCCCCGGCCGGAGCCTGACCCCGCCCACCGGACTCTGCCTGAGCACAGGTGCACTTCATAGAGCCGCCGGGGGCGGGGGGGCGCCGGTAAATGGGGGCGGGGACCCTCAGCACCAAGGGGGCAGGGTGACCCCTACACCATGGGGAAAGGGGCCGCTCTTCCCCCATGGGGGAAGGAGGCCCACTTCCCCCTTGGGGAACAGTAAACCTTGCCCCGGGGCACACCTGCAGCCTCCTCTCGCACTCACACCAACAGGGGCAGGCCGGGCGCCGGAGGACGCCCTAGACGGAGGGGCGGGGTCACCGTCAGGGAGGGCAACCCCTGCAAGCCTCCGACTGTCTGCGTCCGCGGCGCCCTCCAAAGCTGCAGGCAGACAGGTTGGGGGGGAAAGGCCCGGGCAACCCGGCAGCACTCAAAGGGGAAGAGGCCTCACGTGGCCAGGCAGCGCTGATGGGACTCAGGCCCCGCCCCCGGCCCGAGCCTGACCCCGCCCGCCGGACGCTGCCTGAGCACAGGTGCACTTCACAGAGCCGCGCTAGGGGGCGCTGGCGACGGGGGGCTGGGGTTCGGGGACCCTCAGCCCAAGCGGGTAGGGGGAGCTCTGCAACCACGGGGGTACAGAGTCCAAGAGCCCCGGCAAGGTGCAGGGACCGCAAGCCTGTATCGGCCATGGGGCCCTCTCCCCCTCGGGGAACACCTGCAACCTCCTGCGCACTCACACCCCGAGGGGCTGACAGTGCGCCCAGGACGCCATAGACGGAGGGGCGGGGTCACCGTCAGGGAGGGTACCACCTGTATGCCTCAGACTATCTGCGTCCGCGGCCTCCTCCAAAGCTGCAGGCAGACAGGTCGGGGGGGAAGGGCCCGGGCCACCCGGCAGCACTCAAAGGGGAAGAGGCCTCACCTGGCCAGGCAGCGCTGATGAGCCACAGGCCACGCCCCCGGCCGGAGCCTGACCCCGCCCGCCGGACTCTGCCTGAGCACAGGTGCAGTTCCCAGGGCCGCCGCTAGGGAGCACTGGCGAGGGTGGGGCTGGGGTTCCGGCACCCTCAGCCCCAAGCGTGTAGGGGGACCTGTGCAACCATGGGGGTACAGATTCCAGAGCCCCGGCAGGTGCAGGGACCGCAAGCCCGTTTTGGCCATGGGGCCCTCTCCCCCTCGGGGGACACCTGCAACCTCCTCCGCACTCACACCCCGAGGGGCTGACAGTGCGCCCAGGACGCCATAGACGGAGGGGCGGGGTCACCGTCAGGGAGGGTACCACCTGTATGCCTCAGACTATCTGCGTCCGCGGCCTCCTCCAAAGCTGCAGGCAGACAGGTCGGGGGGGAAGGGCCCGGGCCACCCGGCAGCACTCAAAGGGGAAGAGGCCTCACCTGGCCTGGCAGCGCTGATGAGCCTCAGGCCCCGCCCCCGGCCGGAGCCTGACCCCGCCCGCCGGACTCTGCCTGAGCACACGTGCAGTTCCCAGGGCCGCCGCTAGTGGGCGCTGGCGAGGGTGGGGCTTGGGTTCCGGCACCCTCAGCCCCAAGCGGGTAGGGCGACCTGTGCAACCACGGGGGTACAGATTCCAGAGCCCTGGCAAGGTGCAGGGACCGCAAGCCCGTTTTGGCCATGGGGCCCTCTTCCCCTCGGGGGACACCTGCAACCTCCTCCGCACTCACACCCCGAGGGGTGACAGTGCGCTCAGGTCGCCGTAGACGGAGGGGCGGGGTCACCGTCAGGGAGGGTACCCCCTGTATGCCTCGGACTGTCTGCGTCCACGGCCTCCTCCAAAGCTGCAGGAAGACAGGTCGGGGGGGAAAGGCCTGGGCCACCCGGCAGCACTCAAAGGGGAAGAGGCCTCACCTGGCCAGGCAGCGCTGATGAGCCTCAGGCCACGCCCCCGGCCGGAGCCTGACCCCGCCCGCCGGACTCTGCCTGAGCACACGTGCAGTTCCCAGGGCCGCTGCTAGGGAGCAATGGCGAGGGTGGGGCTGGGGTTCCGGCACCCTCAGTCCCAAGCGTGTAGGGGGACCTGTGCAACCACGGGGGTACAGATTCCAGAGCCCCGGCAGGTGCAGGGACCGCAAGCCCGTTTTGGCCATGGGGCCCTCTCCCCCTCGGGGGACACCTGCAACCTCTTCCGCACTCACACCCCGAGGGGTGACAGTGCGCTCAGGTCGCCGTAGACGGAGGGGCGGGGTCACCGTCAGGGAGGGTACCCCCTGTATGCCTCGGACTGTCTGCGTCCACGGCCTCCTCCAAAGCTGCAGGAAGACAGGTCGGGAGGGAAAGGCCTGGGCCACCCGGCAGCACTCAAAGGGGAAGAGGCCTCACCTGGCCAGGCAGCGCTGATGAGCCTCAGGCCACGCCCCCGGCCGGAGCCTGACCCCGCCCGCCGGACTCTGCCTGAGCACAGGTGCAGTTCCCAGCGACGAGGGGGCGCAGGCGAGGGGTTTCGGGGACCTTTAGCCCCCACGGTGGTAGGGGACCCTCTACCCCAGGGGGAAACGGGACCCTCTTCCCCTTTGTGGGAAAAGTAAATCTTCCTCCCGGGGCACACCTGCACTCTCCTCTCGGACTCACAAACCCAGGGGCAGGACGTGTGCCCCAAGACGCCCTAGACGAAGGGGCGGGTTCACCGTCAGGGAGGGCAACCCCTGCAAGCCACAGACAGCCGGCGCCCGCGGCGTCCTCCAAAACGGCAGGCAGACATGCCGGCGGGGAAAGCCCTCAGCAACCCAGCACCACTCAAAGGGGAAGAGTCCTCCCCTGCCTCAGCTGCGCTGCTGAGCCCCAGGCTCCGCCCCCGGCCGGAGCCTGACCCCGCCCACCGGACTCTGCCTGAGCACAGGTGCACTTCATAGAGCCGCCGGGGGCGGGGGGGCGCCGGTAAATGGGGGCGGGGACCCTCAGCACCAAGGGGGCAGGGTGACCCCTACACCATGGGGAAAGGGGCCGCTCTTCCCCCATGGGGGAAGGAGGCCCACTTCCCCCTTGGGGAACAGTAAACCCTGCCCCGGGGCACACCTGCAGCCTCCTCTCGCACTCACACCAACAGGGGCAGGCCGGGCGCCGGAGGACGCCCTAGACGGAGGGGCGGGGTCACCGTCAGGGAGGGCAACCCCTGCAAGCCTCCGACTGTCTGCGTCCGCGGCGCCCTCCAAAGCTGCAGGCAGACAGGTTGGGGGGGAAAGGCCCGGGCAACCCGGCAGCACTCAAAGGGGAAGAGGCCTCACGTGGCCAGGCAGCGCTGATGGGACTCAGGCCCCGCCCCCGGCCCGAGCCTGACCCCGCCCGCCGGACGCTGCCTGAGCACAGGTGCACTTCACAGAGCCGCGCTAGGGGGCGCTGGCGACGGGGGGCTGGGGTTCGGGGACCCTCAGCCCAAGCGGGTAGGGGGAGCTCTGCAACCACGGGGGTACAGAGTCCAAGAACCCCGGCAAGGTGCAGGGACCGCAAGCCTGTTTTGGCCATGGGGCCCTCTCCCCCTCGGGGAACACCTGCAACCTCCTCCGCACTCACACCCCGAGGGGTGACAGTGCGCCCAGGTCGCCATAGACGGAGGGGCGGGGTCACCGTCAGGGAGGGTACCACCTGTATGCCTCAGACTATCTGCGTCCGCGGCCTCCTCCAAAGCTGCAGGCAGACAGGTCGGGGGGGAAGGGCCCGGGCCACCCGGCAGCACTCAAAGGGGAAGAGGCCTCACCTGGCCTGGCAGCGCTGATGAGCCTCAGGCCCCGCCCCCGGCCGGAGCCTGACCCCGCCCGCCGGACTCTGCCTGAGCACACGTGCAGTTCCCAGGGCCGCCGCTAGGGGGCGCTGGCGAGGGTGGGGCTGGGGTTCCGGCACCCTCAGCCCCAAGCGGGTAGGGCGACCTGTGCAACCACGGGGGTACAGATTCCAGAGCCCTGGCAAGGTGCAGGGACCGCAAGCCCGTTTTGGCCATGGGGCCCTCTTCCCCTCGGGGGACACCTGCAACCTCCTCCGCACTCACACCCCGAGGGGTGACAGTGCGCTCAGGTCGCCGTAGACGGAGGGGCGGGGTCACCGTCAGGGAGGGTACCCCCTGTATGCCTCGGACTGTCTGCGTCCACGGCCTCCTCCAAAGCTGCAGGAAGACAGGTCGGGGGGGAAAGGCCTGGGCCACCCGGCAGCACTCAAAGGGGAAGAGGCCTCACCTGGCCAGGCAGCGCTGATGAGCCTCAGGCCACGCCCCCGGCCGGAGCCTGACCCCGCCCGCCGGACTCTGCCTGAGCACAGGTGCAGTTCCCAGCGACGAGGGGGCGCAGGCGAGGGGTTTCGGGGACCTTTAGCCCCCACGGGGGTAGGGGACCCTCTACCCCAGGGGGAAACGGGACCCTCTTCCCCTTTGTGGGAAAAGTAAATCTTCCTCCCGGGGCACACCTGCACCCTCCTCTCGGACTCACAAACCCAGGGGCAGGACGTGTGCCCCAAGACGCCCTAGACGAAGGGGCGGGTTCACCGTCAGGGAGGGCAACCCCTGCAAGCCACAGACAGCCGGCGCCCGCGGCGTCCTCCAAAACGGCAGGCAGACATGCCGGCGGGGAAAGCCCTCAGCAACCCAGCACCACTCAAAGGGGAAGAGTCCTCCCCTGCCTCAGCTGCGCTGCTGAGCCCCAGGCTCCGCCCCCGGCCGGAGCCTGACCCCGCCCACCGGACTCTGCCTGAGCACAGGTGCACTTCATAGAGCCGCCGGGGGCGGGGGGGCGCCGGTAAATGGGGGCGGGGACCCTCAGCACCAAGGGGGCACGGTGACCCCTACACCATGGGGAAAGGGGCCGCTCTTCCCCCATGGGGGAAGGAGGCCCACTTCCCCCTTGGGGAACAGTAAACCTTGCCCCGGGGCACACCTGCAGCCTCCTCTCGCACTCACACCAACAGGGGCAGGCCGGGCGCCGGAGGACGCCCTAGACGGAGGGGCGGGGTCACCGTCAGGGAGGGCAACCCCTGCAAGCCTCCGACTGTCTGCGTCCGCGGCGCCCTCCAAAGCTGCAGGCAGACAGGTTGGGGGGGAAAGGCCCGGGCAACCCGGCAGCACTCAAAGGGGAAGAGGCCTCACGTGGCCAGGCAGCGCTGATGGGACTCAGGCCCCGCCCCCGGCCCGAGCCTGACCCCGCCCGCCGGACGGTGCCTGAGCACAGGTGCACTTCACAGAGCCGCGCTAGGGGGCGCTGGCGACGGGGGGCTGGGGTTCGGGGACCCTCAGCCCAAGCGGGTAGGGGGAGCTCTGCAACCACGGGGGTACAGAGTCCAAGAGCCCCGGCAAGGTGCAGGGACCGCAAGCCTGTTTTGGCCATGGGGCCCTCTCCCCCTCGGGGAACACCTGCAACCTCCTCCGCACTCACACCCCGAGGGGCTGACAGTGCGCCCAGGACGCCATAGACGGAGGGGCGGGGTCACCGTCAGGGAGGGTACCACCTGTATGCCTCAGACTATCTGCGTCCGCGGCCTCCTCCAAAGCTGCAGGCAGACAGGTCGGGGGGGAAGGGCCCGGGCCACCCGGCAGCACTCAAAGGGGAAGAGGCCTCACCTGGCCTGGCAGCGCTGATGAGCCTCAGGCCCCGCCCCCGGCCGGAGCCTGACCCCGCCCGCCGGACTCTGCCTGAGCACACGTGCAGTTCCCAGGGCCGCCGCTAGGGGGCGCTGGCGAGGGTGGGGCTGGGGTTCCGGCACCCTCAGCCCCAAGCGGGTAGGGCGACCTGTGCAACCACGGGGGTACAGATTCCAGAGCCCTGGCAAGGTGCAGGGACCGCAAGCCCGTTTTGGCCATGGGGCCCTCTTCCCCTCGGGGGACACCTGCAACCTCCTCCGCACTCACACCCCGAGGGGTGACAGTGCGCTCAGGTCGCCGTAGACGGAGGGGCGGGGTCACCGTCAGGGAGGGTACCCCCTGTATGCCTCGGACTGTCTGCGTCCACGGCCTCCTCCAAAGCTGCAGGAAGACAGGTCGGGGGGGAAAGGCCTGGGCCACCCGGCAGCACTCAAAGGGGAAGAGGCCTCACCTGGCCAGGCAGCGCTGATGAGCCTCAGGCCACGCCCCCGGCCGGAGCCTGACCCCGCCCGCCGGACTCTGCCTGAGCACACGTGCAGTTCCCAGGGCCGCCGCTAGGGAGCACTGGCGAGGGTGGGGCTGGGGTTCCGGCACCCTCAGCCCCAAGCGGGTAGGGCGACCTGTGCAACCACGGGGGTACAGATTCCAGAGCCCTGGCAAGGTGCAGGGACCGCAAGCCCGTTTTGGCCATGGGGCCCTCTTCCCCTCGGGGGACACCTGCAACCTCCTCCGCACTCACACCCCGAGGGGTGACAGTGCGCTCAGGTCGCCGTAGACGAGGGGCGGGGTCACCGTCAGGGAGGGTACCCCCTGTATGCCTCGGACTGTCTGCGTCCACGGCCTCCTCCAAAGCTGCAGGAAGACAGGTCGGGGGGGAAAGGCCTGGGCCACCCGGCAGCACTCAAAGGGGAAGAGGCCTCACCTGGCCAGGCAGCGCTGATGAGCCTCAGGCCACGCCCCCGGCCGGAGCCTGACCCCGCCCGCCGGACTCTGCCTGAGCACACGTGCAGTTCCCAGGGCCGCCGCTAGGGAGCACTGGCGAGGGTGGAGCTGGGGTTCCGGCACCCTCAGCCCCAAGCGTGTAGGGGGACCTGTGCAACCACGGGGGTACAGATTCCAGAGCCCCGGCAGGTGCAGGGACCGCAAGCCAGTTTTGGCCATGGGGCCCTCTCCCCCTCGGGGGACACCTGCAACCTCCTCCGCACTCACACCCCGAGGGGTGACAGTGAGCCCAGGACGCCATAGACGGTGGGGCGGGGTCACCATCAGGGAGGGTACCACCTGTACGCCTCAGACTATCTGCGTCCGCGGCCTCCTCCAAAGCTGCAGGCAGACAGGTCGGGGGGGAAGGGCCCGGGCCACCCGGCAGCACTCAAAGGGGAAGAGGCCTCACCTGGCCTGGCAGCGCTGATGAGCCTCAGGCCACGCCCCCGGCCGGAGCCTGACCCCGCCCGCCGGACTCTGCCTGAGCACACGTGCAGTTCCCAGGGCCGCCGCTAGGGGGCGCTGGCGAGGGTGGGGCTGGGTTCCGGCACCCTCAGCCCCAAGCGGGTAGGGCGACCTGTGCAACCACGGGGGTACAGATTCCAGAGCCCTGGCAAGGTGCAGGGACCGCAAGCCCGTTTTGGCCATGGGGCCCTCTTCCCCTCGGGGGACACCTGCAACCTCCTCCGCACTCACACCCCGAGGGGTGACAGTGCGCTCAGGTCGCCGTAGACGGAGGGGCGGGGTCACCGTCAGGGAGGGTACCCCCTGTATGCCTCGGACTGTCTGCGTCCACGGCCTCCTCCAAAGCTGCAGGAAGACAGGTCGGGGGGGAAAGGCCTGGGCCACCCGGCAGCACTCAAAGGGGAAGAGGCCTCACCTGGCCAGGCAGCGCTGATGAGCCTCAGGCCACGCCCCCGGCCGGAGCCTGACCCCGCCCGCCGGACTCTGCCTGAGCACAGGTGCAGTTCCCAGCGACGAGGGGGCGCAGGCGAGGGGTTTCGGGGACCTTTAGCCCCCACGGGGGTAGGGGACCCTCTACCCCAGGGGGAAACGGGACCCTCTTCCCCTTTGTGGGAAAAGTAAATCTTCCTCCCGGGGCACACCTGCACCCTCCTCTCGGACTCACAAACCCAGGGGCAGGACGTGTGCCCCAAGACGCCCTAGACGAAGGGGCGGGTTCACCGTCAGGGAGGGCAACCCCTGCAAGCCACAGACAGCCGGCGCCCGCGGCGTCCTC
Source organism: Talpa europaea (assembly GCF_964194135.1). Lineage (NCBI taxonomy): Eukaryota > Metazoa > Chordata > Mammalia > Eulipotyphla > Talpidae > Talpa > Talpa europaea. The sequence continues at coordinate 73,612,443 of NC_140074.1, read as the reverse complement.
CAAAACGGCAGGCAGACATGCCGGCGGGGAAAGCCCTCAGCAACCCAGCACCACTCAAAGGGGAAGAGTCCTCCCCTGCCTCAGCTGCGCTGCTGAGCCCCAGGCTCCGCCCCCGGCCGGAGCCTGACCCCGCCCACCGGACTCTGCCTGAGCACAGGTGCACTTCATAGAGCCGCCGGGGGCGGGGGGGCGCCGGTAAATGGGGGCGGGGACCCTCAGCACCAAGGGGGCAGGGTGACCCCTACACCATGGGGAAACGGGCCGCTCTTCCATCATGGGGGAAGGAGGCCCACTTCCCCCTTGGGGAACAGTAAACCTTGCCCCGGGGCACACCTGCAGCCTCCTCTCGCACTCACACCAACAGGGGCAGGCCGGGCGCCGGAGGACGCCCTAGACGGAGGGGCGGGGTCACCGTCAGGGAGGGCAACCCCTGCAAGCCTCCGACTGTCTGCGTCCGCGGCGCCCTCCAAAGCTGCAGGCAGACAGGTTGGGGGGGAAAGGCCCGGGCAACCCGGCAGCACTCAAAGGGGAAGAGGCCTCACGTGGCCAGGCAGCGCTGATGGGACTCAGGCCCCGCCCCCGGCCCGAGCCTGACCCCGCCCGCCGGACGCTGCCTGAGCACAGGTGCACTTCACAGAGCCGCGCTAGGGGGCGCTGGCGACGGGGGGCTGGGGTTCGGGGACCCTCAGCCCAAGCGGGTAGGGGGAGCTCTGCAACCACGGGGGTACAGAGTCCAAGAGCCCCGGCAAGGTGCAGGGACCGCAAGCCTGTTTCGGCCATGGGGCCCTCTCCCCCTCGGGGAACACCTGCAACCTCCTGCGCACTCACACCCCGAGGGGCTGACAGTGCGCCCAGGACGCCATAGACGGAGGGGCGGGGTCACCGTCAGGGAGGGTACCACCTGTATGCCTCAGACTATCTGCGTCCGCGGCCTCCTCCAAAGCTGCAGGCAGACAGGTCGGGGGGGAAGGGCCCGGGCCACCCGGCAGCACTCAAAGGGGAAGAGGCCTCACCTGGCCAGGCAGCGCTGATGAGCCTCAGGCCACGCCCCCGGCCGGAGCCTGACCCCGCCCACCGGACTCTGCCTGAGCACACGTGCAGTTCCCAGGGCCGCCGCTAGGGAGCACTGGCGAGGGTGGGGCTGGGGTTCCGGCACCCTCAGCCCCAAGCGTGTAGGGGGACCTGTGCAACCACGGGGGTACAGATTCCAGAGCCCCGGCAGGTGCAGGGACCGCAAGCCCGTTTTGGCCATGGGGCACTCTCCCCCTCGGGGGACACCTGCAACCTCCTCCGCACTCACACCCCGAGGGGTGACAGTGCGCTCAGGTCGCCATAGACGGAGGGGCGGGGTCACCGTCAGGGAGGGTACCACCTGTATGCCTCAGACTATCTGGGACCGCGGCCTCCTCCAAAGCTGCAGGCAGACAGGTCGGGGGGGAAGGGCCCGGGCCACCCGGCAGCACTCAAAGGGGAAGAGGCCTCACCTGGCCTGGCAGCGCTGATGAGCCTCAGGCCCCGACCCCGGCCGGAGCCTGACCCCGCCCACCGGACTCTGCCTGAGCACAGGTGCACTTCATAGAGCCGCCGGGGGCGGGGGGGCGCCGGTAAATGGGGGCGGGGACCCTCAGCACCAAGGGGGCAGGGTGACCCCTACACCATGGGGAAAGGGGCCGCTCTTCCCCCATGGGGGAAGGAGGCCCACTTCCCCCTTGGGGAACAGTAAACCTTGCCCCGGGGCACACCTGCAGCCTCCTCTCGCACTCACACCAACAGGGGCAGGCCGGGCGCCGGAGGACGCCCTAGACGGAGGGGCGGGGTCACCGTCAGGGAGGGCAACCCCTGCAAGCCTCCGACTGTCTGCGTCCGCGGCGCCCTCCAAAGCTGCAGGCAGACAGGTTGGGGGGGAAAGGCCCGGGCAACCCGGCAGCACTCAAAGGGGAAGAGGCCTCACGTGGCCAGGCAGCGCTGATGGGACTCAGGCCCCGCCCCCGGCCCGAGCCTGACCCCGCCCGCCGGACGCTGCCTGAGCACAGGTGCACTTCACAGAGCCGCGCTAGGGGGCGCTGGCGACGGGGGGCTGGGGTTCGGGGACCCTAAGCCCAAGCGGGTAGGGGGAGCTCTGCAACCACGGGGGTACAGAGTCCAAGAGCCCCGGCAAGGTGCAGGGACCGCAAGCCTGTTTTGGCCATGGGGCCCTCTCCCCCTCGGGGAACACCTGCAACCTCCTCCGCACTCACACCCCGAGGGGCTGACAGTGCGCCCAGGACGCCATAGACGGAGGGGCGGGGTCACCGTCAGGGAGGGTACCACCTGTATGCCTCAGACTATCTGCGTCCGCGGCCTCCTCCAAAGCTGCAGGCAGACAGGTCGGGGGGGAAGGGCCCGGGCCACCCGACAGCACTCAAAGGGGAAGAGGCCTCACCTGGCCTGGCAGCGCTGATGAGCCTCAGGCCACGCCCCCGGCCGGAGCCTGACCCCGCCCGCCGGACTCTGCCTGAGCACACGTGCAGTTCCCAGGGCCGCCGCTAGGGGGCGCTGGCGAGGGTGGGGCTGGGGTTCCGGCACCCTCAGCCCCAAGCGGGTAGGGCGACCTGTGCAACCACGGGGGTACAGATTCCAGAGCCCTGGCAAGGTGCAGGGACCGCAAGCCCGTTTTGGCCATGGGGCCCTCTTCCCCTCGGGGGACACCTGCAACCTCCTCCGCACTCACACCCCGAGGGGTGACAGTGCGCTCAGGTCGCCGTAGACGGAGGGGCGGGGTCACCGTCAGGGAGGGTACCCCCTTTATGCCTCGGACTGTCTGCGTCCACGGCCTCCTCCAAAGCTGCAGGAAGACAGGTCGGGGGGGAAAGGCCTGGGCCACCCGGCAGCACTCAAAGGGGAAGAGGCCTCACCTGGCCAGGCAGCGCTGATGAGCCTCAGGCCACGCCCCCGGCCGGAGCCTGACCCCGCCCGCCGGACTCTGCCTGAGCACAGGTGCAGTTCCCAGCGACGAGGGGGCGCAGGCGAGGGGTTTCGGGGACCTTTAGCCCCCACGGGGGTAGGGGACCCTCTACCCCAGGGGGAAACGGGACCCTCTTCCCCTTTGTGGGAAAAGTAAATCTTCCTCCCGGGGCACACCTGCACCCTCCTCTCGGACTCACAAACCCAGGGGCAGGACGTGTGCCCCAAGACGCCCTAGACGAAGGGGCGGGTTCACCGTCAGGGAGGGCAACCCCTGCAAGCCACAGACAGCCGGCGCCCGCGGCGTCCTCCAAAACGGCAGGCAGACATGCCGGCGGGGAAAGCCCTCAGCAACCCAGCACCACTCAAAGGGGAAGAGTCCTCCCCTGCCTCAGCTGCGCTGCTGAGCCCCAGGCTCCGCCCCCGGCCGGAGCCTGACCCCGCCCACCGGACTCTGCCTGAGCACAGGTGCACTTCATAGAGCCGCCGGGGGCGGGGGGGCGCCGGTAAATGGGGGCGGGGACCCTCAGCACCAAGGGGGCAGGGTGACCCCTACACCATGGGGAAAGGGGCCGCTCTTCCCCCATGGGGGAAGGAGGCCCACTTCCCCCTTGGGGAACAGTAAACCTTGCCCCGGGGCACACCTGCAGCCTCCTCTCGCACTCACACCAACAGGGGCAGGCCGGGCGCCGGAGGACGCCCTAGACGGAGGGGCGGGGTCACCGTCAGGGAGGGCAACCCCTGCAAGCCTCCGACTGTCTGCGTCCGCGGCGCCCTCCAAAGCTGCAGGCAGACAGGTTGGGGGGGAAAGGCCCGGGCAACCCGGCAGCACTCAAAGGGGAAGAGGCCTCACGTGGCCAGGCAGCGCTGATGGGACTCAGGCCCCGGCCCAGGCCCGAGCCTGACCCCGCCCGCCGGACGCTGCCTGAGCACAGGTGCACTTCACAGAGCCGCGCTAGGGGGCGCTGGCGACGGGGGGCTGGGGTTCGGGGACCCTCAGCCCAAGCGGGTAGGGGGAGCTCTGCAACCACGGGGGTACAGAGTCCAAGAGCCCCGGCAAGGTGCAGGGACCGCAAGCCTGTTTTGGCCATGGGGCCCTCTCCCCCTCGGGGAACACCTGCAACCTCCTCCGCACTCACACCCCGAGGGGCTGACAGTGCGCCCAGGACGCCATAGACGGAGGGGCGGGGTCACCGTCAGGGAGGGTACCACCTGTATGCCTCAGACTATCTGCGTCCGCGGCCTCCTCCAAAGCTGCAGGCAGACAGGTCGGGGGGGAAGGGCCCGGGCCACCCGGCAGCACTCAAAGGGGAAGAGGCCTCACCTGGCCTGGCAGCGCTGATGAGCCTCAGGCCCCGCCCCCGGCCGGAGCCTGACCCCGCCCGCCGGACTCTGCCTGAGCACACGTGCAGTTCCCAGGGCCGCCGCTAGGGGGCGCTGGCGAGGGTGGGGCTGGGGTTCCGGCACCCTCAGCCCCAAGCGGGTAGGGCGACCTGTGCAACCACGGGGGTACAGATTCCAGAGCCCTGGCAAGGTGCAGGGACCGCAAGCCCGTTTTGGCCATGGGGCCCTCTTCCCCTCGGGGGACACCTGCAACCTCCTCCGCACTCACACCCCGAGGGGTGACAGTGCGCTCAGGTCGCCGTAGACGGAGGGGCGGGGTCACCGTCAGGGAGGGTACCCCCTGTATGCCTCGGACTGTCTGCGTCCACGGCCTCCTCCAAAGCTGCAGGAAGACAGGTCGGGGGGGAAAGGCCTGGGCCACCCGGCAGCACTCAAAGGGGAAGAGGCCTCACCTGGCCAGGCAGCGCTGATGAGCCTCAGGCCACGCCCCCGGCCGGAGCCTGACCCCGCCCGCCGGACTCTGCCTGAGCACACGTGCAGTTCCCAGGGCCGCCGCTAGGGAGCACTGGCGAGGGTGGGGCTGGGGTTCCGGCACCCTCAGCCCCAAGCGGGTAGGGCGACCTGTGCAACCACGGGGGTACAGATTCCAGAGCCCTGGCAAGGTGCAGGGACCGCAAGCCCGTTTTGGCCATGGGGCCCTCTTCCCCTCGGGGGACACCTGCAACCTCCTCCGCACTCACACCCCGAGGGGTGACAGTGCGCTCAGGTCGCCGTAGACGGAGGGGCGGGGTCACCGTCAGGGAGGGTACCCCCTGTATGCCTCGGACTGTCTGCGTCCACGGCCTCCTCCAAAGCTGCAGGAAGACAGGTCGGGGGGGAAAGGCCTGGGCCACCCGGCAGCACTCAAAGGGGAAGAGGCCTCACCTGGCCAGGCAGCGCTGATGAGCCTCAGGCCACGCCCCCGGCCGGAGCCTGACCCCGCCCGCCGGACTCTGCCTGAGCACACGTGCAGTTCCCAGGGCCGCCGCTAGGGAGCACTGGCGAGGGTGGAGCTGGGGTTCCGGCACCCTCAGCCCCAAGCGTGTAGGGGGACCTGTGCAACCACGGGGGTACAGATTCCAGAGCCCCGGCAGGTGCAGGGACCGCAAGCCCGTTTTGGCCATGGGGCCCTCTCCCCCTCGGGGGACACCTGCAACCTCCTCCGCACTCACACCCCGAGGGGTGACAGTGCGCCCAGGACGCCATAGACGGTGGGGCGGGGTCACCATCAGGGAGGGTACCACCTGTACGCCTCAGACTATCTGCGTCCGCGGCCTCCTCCAAAGCTGCAGGCAGACAGGTCGGGGGGGAAGGGCCCGGGCCACCCGGCAGCACTCAAAGGGGAAGAGGCCTCACCTGGCCTGGCAGCGCTGATGAGCCTCAGGCCCCGCCCCCGGCCGGAGCCTGACCCCGCCCGCCGGACTCTGCCTGAGCACAGGTGCAGTTCCCAGGGCCGCCGCTAGTGGGCGCTGGCGAGGGTGGGGCTGGGGTTCCGGCACCCTCAGCCCCAAGCGGGTAGGGCGACCTGTGCAACCACGGGGGTACAGATTCCAGAGCCCTGGCAAGGTGCAGGGACCGCAAGCCCGTTTTGGCCATGGGGCCCTCTTCCCCTCGGGGGACACCTGCAACCTCCTCCGCACTCACACCCCGAGGGGTGACAGTGCGCTCAGGTCGCCGTAGACGGAGGGGCGTGGTCACCGTCAGGTAGGGTACCCCCTGTATGCCTCGGACTGTCTGCGTCCACGGCCTCCTCCAAAGCTGCAGGAAGACAGGTCGGGGGGGAAAGGCCTGGGCCACCCGGCAGCACTCAAAGGGGAAGAGGCCTCACCTGGCCAGGCAGCGCTGATGAGCCTCAGGCCACGCCCCCGGCCGGAGCCTGACCCCGCCCGCCGGACTCTGCCTGAGCACAGGTGCAGTTCCCAGCGACGAGGGGGCGCAGGCGAGGGGTTTCGGGGACCTTTAGCCCCCACGGGGGTAGGGGACCCTCTACCCCAGGGGGAAACGGGACCCTCTTCCCCTTTGTGGGAAAAGTAAATCTTCCTCCCGGGGCACACCTGCACCCTCCTCTCGGACTCACAAACCCAGGGGCAGGACGTGTGCCCCAAGACGCCCTAGACGAAGGGGCGGGTTCACCGTCAGGGAGGGCAACCCCTGCAAGCCACAGACAGCCGGCGCCCGCGGCGTCCTCCAAAACGGCAGGCAGACATGCCGGCGGGGAAAGCCCTCAGCAACCCAGCATCACTCAAAGGGGAAGAGTCCTCCCCTGCCTCAGCTGCGCTGCTGAGCCCCAGGCTCCGCCCCCGGCCGGAGCCTGACCCCGCCCACCGGACTCTGCCTGAGCACAGGTGCACTTCATAGAGCCGCCGGGGGCGGGGGGGCGCCGGTAAATGGGGGCGGGGACCCTCAGCACCAAGGGGGCAGGGTGACCCCTACACCATGGGGAAAGGGGCCGCTCTTCCCCCATGGGGGAAGGAGGCCCACTTCCCCCTTGGGGAACAGTAAACCTTGCCCCGGGGCACACCTGCAGCCTCCTCTCGCACTCACACCAACAGGGGCAGGCCGGGCGCCGGAGGACGCCCTAGACGGAGGGGCGGGGTCACCGTCAGGGAGGGCAACCCCTGCAAGCCTCCGACTGTCTGCGTCCGCGGCGCCCTCCAAAGCTGCAGGCAGACAGGTTGGGGGGGAAAGGCCCGGGCAACCCGGCAGCACTCAAAGGGGAAGAGGCCTCACGTGGCCAGGCAGCGCTGATGGGACTCAGGCCCCGCCCCCGGCCCGAGCCTGACGCCGCCCGCCGGACGCTGCCTGAGCACAGGTGCACTTCACAGAGCCGCGCTAGGGGGCGCTGGCGACGGGGGGCTGGGGTTCGGGGACCCTCAGCCCAAGCGGGTAGGGGGAGCTCTGCAACCACGGGGGTACAGAGTCCAAGAGCCCCGGCAAGGTGCAGGGACCGCAAGCCTGTTTCGGCCATGGGGCCCTCTCCCCCTCGGGGAACACCTGCAACCTCCTGCGCACTCACACCCCGAGGGGCTGACAGTGCGCCCAGGACGCCATAGACGGAGGGGCGGGGTCACCGTCAGGGAGGGTACCACCTGTATGCCTCAGACTATCTGCGTCCGCGGCCTCCTCCAAAGCTGCAGGCAGACAGGTCGGGGGGGAAGGGCCCGGGCCACCCGGCAGCACTCAAAGGGGAAGAGGCCTCACCTGGCCAGGCAGCGCTGATGAGCCTCTGGCCACGCCCCCGGCCGGAGCCTGTCCCGCCCGCCGGACTCTGCCTGAGCACACGTGCAGTTCCCAGGGCCGCCGCTAGGGAGCACTGGCGAGGGTGGGGCTGGGGTTCCGGCACCCTCAGCCCCAAGCGTGTAGGGGGACCTGTGCAACCACGGGGGTACAGATTCCAGAGCCCAGGCAGGTGCAGGGACCGCAAGCCCGTTTTGGCCATGGGGCCCTCTCCCCCTCGGGGGACACCTGCAACCTCCTCCGCACTCACACCCCGAGGGGTGACAGTGCGCTCAGGTCGCCATAGACGGAGGGGCGGGGTCACCGTCAGGGAGGGTACCACCTGTATGCCTCAGACTATCTGCGTCCGCGGCCTCCTCCAAAGCTGCAGGCAGACAGGTCGGGGGGGAAGGGCCCGGGCCACCCGGCAGCACTCAAAGGGGAAGAGGCCTCACCTGGCCTGGCAGCGCTGATGAGCCTCAGGCCCCGCCCCCGGCCGGAGCCTGACCCCGCCCACCGGACTCTGCCTGAGCACAGGTGCACTTCATAGAGCCGCCGGGGGCGGGGGGCCGCCGGTAAATGGGGGCGGGGACCCTCAGCACCAAGGGGGCAGGGTGACCCCTACACCATGGGGAAAGGGGCCGCTCTTCCCCCATGGGGGAAGGAGGCCCACTTCCCCCTTGGGGAACAGTAAACCTTGCCCCGGGGCACACCTGCAGCCTCCTCTCGCACTCACACCAACAGGGGCAGGCCGGGCGCCGGAGGACGCCCTAGACGGAGGGGCGGGGTCACCGTCAGGGAGGGCAACCCCTGCAAGCCTCCGACTGTCTGCGTCCGCGGCGCCCTCCAAAGCTGCAGGCAGACAGGTTGGGGGGGAAAGGCCCGGGCAACCCGGCAGCACTCAAAGGGGAAGAGGCCTCACGTGGCCAGGCAGCGCTGATGGGACTCAGGCCCCGCCCCCGGCCCGAGCCTGACCCCGCCCGCCGGACGCTGCCTGAGCACAGGTGCACTTCACAGAGCCGCGCTAGGGGGCGCTGGCGACGGGGGGCTGGGGTTCGGGGACCCTCAGCCCAAGCGGGTAGGGGGAGCTCTGCAACCACGGGGGTACAGAGTCCAAGAGCCCCGGCAAGGTGCAGGGACCGCAAGCCTGTTTTGGCCATGGGGCCCTCTCCCCCTCGGGGAACACCTGCAACCTCCTCCGCACTCACACCCCGAGGGGCTGACAGTGCGCCCAGGACGCCATAGACGGAGGGGCGGGGTCACCGTCAGGGAGGGTACCACCTGTATGCCTCAGACTATCTGCGTCCGCGGCCTCCTCCAAAGCTGCAGGCAGACAGGTTGGGGGGGAAGGGCCCGGGCCACCCGGCAACACTCAAAGGGGAAGAGGCCTCACCTGGCCTGGCAGCGCTGATGAGCCTCAGGCCCCGCCCCCGGCCGGAGCCTGACCCCGCCCGCCGGACTCTGCCTGAGCACAGGTGCAGTTCCCAGGGCCGCCGCTAGGGGGCGCTGGCGAGGGTGGGGCTGGGGTTCCGGCACCCTCAGCCCCAAGCGGGTAGGGCGACCTGTGCAACCACGGGGGTACAGATTCCAGAGCCCTGGCAAGGTGCAGGGACCGCAAGCCCGTTTTGGCCATGGGGCCCTCTTCCCCTCGGGGGACACCTGCAAGCTCCTCCGCACTCACACCCCGAGGGGTGACAGTGCGCTCAGGTCGCCGTAGACGGAGGGGCGGGGTCACCGTCAGGGAGGGTACCCCCTGTATGCCTCGGACTGTCTGCGTCCACGGCCTCCTCCAAAGCTGCAGGAAGACAGGTCGGGGGGGAAAGGCCTGGGCCACCCGGCAGCACTCAAAGGGGAAGAGGCCTCACCTGGCCAGGCAGCGCTGATGAGCCTCAGGCCACGCCCCCGGCCGGAGCCTGACCCCGCCCGCCGGACTCTGCCTGAGCACAGGTGCAGTTCCCAGCGACGAGGGGGCGCAGGCGAGGGGTTTCGGGGACCTTTAGCCCCCACGGGGTTAGGGGACCCTCTACCCCAGGGGGAAACGGGACCCTCTTCCCCTTTGTGGGAAAAGTAAATCTTCCTCCCAGGGCACACCTGCACCCTCCTCTCGGACTCACAAACCCAGGGGCAGGACGTGTGCCCCAAGACGCCCTAGACGAAGGGGCGGGTTCACCGTCAGGGAGGGCAACCCCTGCAAGCCACAGACAGCCGGCGCCCGCGGCGTCCTCCAAAACGGCAGGCAGACATGCCGGCGGGGAAAGCCCTCAGCAACCCAGCACCACTCAAAGGGGAAGAGTCCTCCCCTGCCTCAGCTGCGCTGCTGAGCCCCAGGCTCCGCCCCCGGCCGGAGCCTGACCCCGCCCACCGGACTCTGCCTGAGCACAGGTGCACTTCATAGAGCCGCCGGGGGCGGGGGGGCGCCGGTAAATGGGGGCGGGGACCCTCAGCACCAAGGGGGCAGGGTGACCCCTACACCATGGGGAAAGGGGCCGCTCTTCCCCCATGGGGGAAGGAGGCCCACTTCCCCCTTGGGGAACAGTAAACCTTGCCCCGGGGCACACCTGCAGCCTCCTCTCGCACTCACACCAACAGGGGCAGGCCGGGCGCCGGAGGACGCCCTAGACGGAGGGGCGGGGTCACCGTCAGGGAGGGCAACCCCTGCAAGCCTCCGACTGTCTGCGTCCGCGGCGCCCTCCAAAGCTGCAGGCAGACAGGTTGGGGGGGAAAGGCCCGGGCAACCCGGCAGCACTCAAAGGGGAAGAGGCCTCACGTGGCCAGGAAGCGCTGATGGGACTCAGGCCCCGCCCCCGGCCCGAGCCTGACCCCGCCGCCGGACACTGCCTGAGCACAGGTGCACTTCACAGAGCCGCGCTAGGGGGCGCTGGCGACGGGGGGCTGGGGTTCGGGGACCCTCAGCCCAAGCGGGTAGGGGGAGCTCTGCAACCACGGGGGTACAGAGTCCAAGAGCCCCGGCAAGGTGCAGGGACCGCAAGCCTGTTTTGGCCATGGGGCCCTCTCCCCCTCGGGGAACACCTGCAACCTCCTCCGCACTCACACCCCGAGGGGCTGACAGTGCGCCCAGGACGCCATAGACGGAGGGGCGGGGTCACCGTCAGGGAGGGTACCACCTGTATGCCTCAGACTATCTGCGTCCGCGGCCTCCTCCAAAGCTGCAGGCAGACAGGTCGGGGGGGAAGGGCCCGGGCCACCCGGCAGCACTCAAAGGGGAAGAGGCCTCACCTGGCCTGGCAGCGCTGATGAGCCTCAGGCCCCGCCCCCGGCCGGAGCCTGACCCCGCCCGCCGGACTCTGCCTGAGCACACGTGCAGTTCCCAGGGCCGCCGCTACGGGGCGCTGGCGAGGGTGGGGCTGGGGTTCCGGCACCCTCAGCCCCAAGCGGGTAGGGCGACCTGTGCAACCACGGGGGTACAGATTCCAGAGCCCTGGCAAGGTGCAGGGACCGCAAGCCCGTTTTGGCCATGGGGCCCTCTTCCCCTCGGGGGACACCTGCAACCTCCTCCGCACTCACACCCCGAGGGGTGACAGTGCGCTCAGGTCGCCGTAGACGGAGGGGCGGGGTCACCGTCAGGGAGGGTACCCCCTGTATGCCTCGGACTGTCTGCGTCCACGGCCTCCTCCAAAGCTGCAGGAAGACAGGTCGGGGGGGAAAGGCCTGGGCCACCCGGCAGCACTCAAAGGGGAAGAGGCCTCACCTGGCCAGGCAGCGCTGATGAGCCTCAGGCCACGCCCCCGGCCGGAGCCTGACCCCGCCCGCCGGACTCTGCCTGAGCACACGTGCAGTTCCCAGGGCCGCCGCTAGGGAGCACTGGCGAGGGTGGGGCTGGGGTTCCGGCACCCTCAGCCCCAAGCGGGTAGGGCGACCTGTGCAACCACGGGGGTACAGATTCCAGAGCCCTGGCAAGGTGCAGGGACCGCAAGCCCGTTTTGGCCATGGGGCTCTCTTCCCCTCGGGGGACACCTGCAACCTCCTCCGCACTCACACCCCGAGGGGTGACAGTGCGCTCAGGTCGCCGTAGACGGAGGGGCGGGGTCACCGTCAGGGAGGGTACCCCCTGTATGCCTCGGACTGTCTGCGTCCACGGCCTCCTCCAAAGCTGCAGGAAGACAGGTCGGGGGGGAAAGGCCTGGGCCACCCGGCAGCACTCAAAGGGGAAGAGGCCTCACCTGGCCAGGCAGCGCTGATGAGCCTCAGGCCACGCCCCCGGCCGGAGCCTGACCCCGCCCGCCGGACTCTGCCTGAGCACACGTGCAGTTCCCAGGGCCGCCGCTAGGGAGCACTGGCGAGGGTGGGGCTGGGGTTCCGGCACCCTCAGCCCCAAGCGTGTAGGGGGACCTGTGCAACCACGGGGGTACAGATTCCAGAGCCCCGGCAGGTGCAGGGACCGCAAGCCCGTTTTGGCCATGGGGCCCTCTCCCCCTCGGGGGACACCTGCAACCTCCTCCGCACTCACACCCCGAGGGGTGACAGTGCGCCCAGGACGCCATAGACGGTGGGGCGGGGTCACCATCAGGGAGGGTACCACCTGTACGCCTCAGACTATCTGCGTCCGCGGCCTCCTCCAAAGCTGCAGGCAGACAGGTCGGGGGGGAAGGGCCCGGGCCACCCGGCAGCACTCAAAGGGGAAGAGGCCTCACCTGGCCTGGCAGCGCTGATGAGCCTCAGGCCCCGCCCCCGGCCGGAGCCTGACCCCGCCCGCCGGACTCTGCCTGAGCACAGGTGCAGTTCCCAGGGCCGCCGCTAGGGGGCGCTGGCGAGGGTGGGGCTGGGGTTCCGGCACCCTCAGCCCCAAGCGTGTAGGGGGACCTGTGCAACCACGGGGGTACAGATTCCAGAGCCCCGGCAGGTGCAGGGACCGCAAGCCCGTTTTGGCCATGGGGCACTCTCCCCCTCGGGGGACACCTGCAACCTCCTCCGCACTCACACCCCGAGGGGTGACAGTGCGCTCAGGTCGCCATAGACGGAGGGGCGGGGTCACCGTCAGGGAGGGTACCACCTGTATGCCTCAGACTATCTGCGACCGCGGCCTCCTCCAAAGCTGCAGGCAGACAGGTCGGGGGGGAAGGGCCCGGGCCACCCGGCAGCACTCAAAGGGGAAGAGGCCTCACCTGGCCTGGCAGCGCTGATGAGCCTCAGGCCCCGCCCCCGGCCGGAGCCTGACCCCGCCCACCGGACTCTGCCTGAGCACAGGTGCACTTCATAGAGCCGCCGGGGGCGGGGGGGCGCCGGTAAATGGGGGCGGGGACCCTCAGCACCAAGGGGGCAGGGTGACCCCTACACCATGGGGAAAGGGGCCGCTCTTCCCCCATGGGGGAAGGAGGCCCACTTCCCCCTTGGGGAACAGTAAACCTTGCCCCGGGGCACACCTGCAGCCTCCTCTCGCACTCACACCAACAGGGGCAGGCCGGGCGCCGGAGGACGCCCTAGACAGAGGGGCGGGGTCACCGTCAGGGAGGGCAACCCCTGCAAGCCTCCGACTGTCTGCGTCCGCGGCGCCCTCCAAAGCTGCAGGCAGACAGGTTGGGGGGGAAAGGCCCGGGCAACCCGGCAGCACTCAAAGGGGAAGAGGCCTCACGTGGCCAGGCAGCGCTGATGGGACTCAGGCCCCGCCCCCGGCCCGAGCCTGACGCCGCCCGCCGGACGCTGCCTGAGCACAGGTGCACTTCACAGAGCCGCGCTAGGGCGCGCTGGCGACGGGGGGCTGGGGTTCGGGGACCCTCAGCCCAAGCGGGTAGGGGGAGCTCTGCAACCACGGGGGTACCGAGTCCAAGAGCCCCGGCAAGGTGCAGGGACCGCAAGCCTGTTTCGGCCATGGGGCCCTCTCCCCCTCGGGGAACACCTGCAACCTCCTCCGCACTCACACCCCGAGGGGTGACAGTGCGCCCAGGACGCCATAGACGGTGGGGCGGGGTCACCATCAGGGAGGGTACCACCTGTACGCCTCAGACTATCTGCGTCCGCGGCCTCCTCCAAAGCTGCAGGCAGACAGGTCGGGGGGGAAGGGCCCGGGCCACCCGGCAGCACTCAAAGGGGAAGAGGCCTCACCTGGCCTGGCAGCGCTGATGAGCCTCAGGCCCCGCCCCCGGCCGGAGCCTGACCCCGCCCGCCGGACTCTGCCTGAGCACAGGTGCAGTTCCCAGGGCCGCCGCTAGGGGGCGCTGGCGAGGGTGGGGCTGGGGTTCCGGCACCCTCAGCCCCAAGCGGGTAGGGCGACCTGTGCAACCACGGGGGTACAGATTCCAGAGCCCTGGCAAGGTGCAGGGACCGCAAGCCCGTTTTGGCCATGGGGCCCTCTTCCCCTCGGGGGACACCTGCAACCTCCTCCGCACTCACACCCCGAGGGGTGACAGTGCGCTCAGGTCGCCGTAGACGGAGGGGCGTGGTCACCGTCAGGGAGGGTACCCCCTGTATGCTTCGGACTGTCTGCGTCCACGGCCTCCTCCAAAGCTGCAGGAAGACAGGTCGGGGGGGAAAGGCCTGGGCCACCCGGCAGCACTCAAAGGGGAAGAGGCCTCACCTGGCCAGGCAGCGCTGATGAGCCTCAGGCCACGCCCCCGGCCGGAGCCTGACCCCGCCCGCCGGACTCTGCCTGAGCACAGGTGCAGTTCCCAGCGACGAGGGGGCGCAGGCGAGGGGTTTCGGGGACCTTTAGCCCCCACGGGGGTAGGGGACCCTCTACCCCAGGGGGAAACGGGACCCTCTTCCCCTTTGTGGGAAAAGTAAATCTTCCTCCCGGGGCACACCTGCACCCTCCTCTCGGACTCACAAACCCAGGGGCAGGACGTGTGCCCCAAGACGCCCTAGACGAAGGGGCGGGTTCACCGTCAGGGAGGGCAACCCCTGCAAGCCACAGACAGCCGGCGCCCGCGGCGTCCTCCAAAACGGCAGGCAGACATGCCGGCGGGGAAAGCCCTCAGCAACCCAGCACCACTCAAAGGGGAAGAGTCCTCCCCTGCCTCAGCTGCGCTGCTGAGCCCCAGGCTCTGACCCCGGCCGGAGCCTGACCCCGCCCACCGGACTCTGCCTGAGCACAGGTGCACTTCATAGAGCCGCCGGGGGCGGGGGGGCGCCGGTAAATGGGGGCGGGGACCCTCAGCACCAAGGGGGCAGGGTGACCCCTACACCATGGGGAAAGGGGCCGCTCTTCCATCATGGGGGAAGGAGGCCCACTTCCCCCTTGGGGAACAGTAAACCTTGCCCCGGGGCACACCTGCAGCCTCCTCTCGCACTCACACCAACAGGGGCAGGCCGGGCGCCGGAGGACGCCCTAGACGGAGGGGCGGGGTCACCGTCAGGGAGGGCAACCCCTGCAAGCCTCCGACTGTCTGCGTCCGCGGCGCCCTCCAAAGCTGCAGGCAGACAGGTTGGGGGGGAAAGGCCCGGGCAACCCGGCAGCACTCAAAGGGGAAGAGGCCTCACGTGGCCAGGCAGCGCTGATGGGACTCAGGCCCCGCCCCCGGCCCGAGCCTGACGCCGCCCGCCGGACGCTGCCTGAGCACAGGTGCACTTCACAGAGCCGCGCTAGGGCGCGCTGGCGACGGGGGGCTGGGGTTCGGGGACCCTCAGCCCAAGCGGGTAGGGGGAGCTCTGCAACCACGGGGGTACAGAGTCCAAGAGCCCAGGCAAGGTGCAGGGACCGCAAGCCTGTTTCGGCCATGGGGCCCTCTCCCCCTCGGGGAACACCTGCAACTTCCTGCGCACTCACACCCCGAGGGGCTGACAGTGCGCCCAGGACGCCATAGACGGAGGGGCGGGGTCACCGTCAGGGAGGGTACCACCTGTATGCCTCAGACTATCTGCGTCCGCGGCCTCCTCCAAAGCTGCAGGCAGACAGGTCGGGGGGGAAGGGCCCGGGCCACCCGGCAGCACTCAAAGGGGAAGAGGCCTCACCTGGCCAGGCAGCGCTGATGAGCCTCAGGCCACGCCCCCGGCCGGAGCCTGTCCCGCCCGCCGGACTCTGCCTGAGCACACGTGCAGTTCCCAGGGCCGCCGCTAGGGAGCACTGGCGAGGGTGGGGCTGGGGTTCCGGCACCCTCAGCCCCAAGCGTGTAGGGGGACCTGTGCAACCACGGGGGTACAGATTCCAGAGCCCCGGCAGGTGCAGGGACCGCAAGCCCGTTTTGGCCATGGGGCCCTCTCCCCCTCGGGGGACACCTGCAACCTCCTCCGCACTCACACCCCGAGGGGTGACAGTGCGCTCAGGTCGCCATAGACGGAGGGGCGGGGTCACCGTCAGGGAGGGTACCACCTGTATGCCTCAGACTATCTGCGTCCGCGGCCTCCTCCAAAGCTGCAGGCAGACAGGTCGGGGGGGAAGGGCCCGGGCCACCCGGCAGCACTCAAAGGGGAAGAGGCCTCACCTGGCCTGGCAGCGCTGATGAGCCTCAGGCCCCGCCCCCGGCCGGAGCCTGACCCCGCCCACCGGACTCTGCGTGAGCACAGGTGCACTTCATAGAGCCGCCGGGGGCGGGGGGCCGCCGGTAAATGGGGGCCGGGACCCTCAGCACCAAGGGGGCAGGGTGACCCCTACACCATGGGGAAAGGGGCCGCTCTTCCCCCATGGGGGAAGGAGGCCCACTTCCCCCTTGGGGAACAGTAAACCTTGCCCCGGGGCACACCTGCAGCCTCCTCTCGCACTCACACCAACAGGGGCAGGCCGGGCGCCGGAGGACGCCCTAGACGGAGGGGCGGGGTCACCGTCAGGGAGGGCAACCCCTGCAAGCCTCCGACTGTCTGCGTCCGCGGCGCCCTCCAAAGCTGCAGGCAGACAGGTCGGGGGGGAAGGGCCCGGGCCACCCGGCAGCACTCAAAGGGGAAGAGGCCTCACCTGGCCTGGCAGCGCTGATGAGCCTCAGGCCCCGCCCCCGGCCGTAGCCTGACCCCGCCCGCCGGACTCTGCCTGAGCACACGTGCAGTTCCCAGGGCCGCCGCTAGGGGGCGCTGGCGAGGGTGGGGCTGGGGTTCCGGCACCCTCAGCCCCAAGCGGGTAGGGCGACCTGTGCAACCACGGGGGTACAGATTCCAGAGCCCTGGCAAGGTGCAGGGACCGCAAGCCCGTTTTGGCCATGGGTCCTCTTCCCCTCGGGGGACACCTGCAACCTCCTCCGCACTCACACCCCGAGGGGTGACAGTGCGCTCAGGTCGCCGTAGACGGAGGGGCGGGGTCACCGTCAGGGAGGGTACCCCCTGTATGCCTCGGACTGTCTGCGTCCACGGCCTCCTCCAAAGCTGCAGGAAGACAGGTCGGGGGGGAAAGGCCTGGGCCACCCGGCAGCACTCAAAGGGGAAGAGGCCTCACCTGGCCAGGCAGCGCTGATGAGCCTCAGGCCACGCCCCCGGCCGGAGCCTGACCCCGCCCGCCGGACTCTGCCTGAGCACAGGTGCAGTTCCCAGCGACGAGGGGGCGCAGGCGAGCGGTTTCGGGGACCTTTAGCCCCCACGGGGGTAGGGGACCCTCTACCCCAGGGGGAAACGGGACCCTCTTCCCCTTTGTGGGAAAAGTAAATCTTCCTCCCGGGGCACACCTGCACCCTCCTCTCGGACTCACAAACCCAGGGGCAGGACGTGTGCCCCAAGACGCCCTAGACGAAGGGGCGGGTTCACCGTCAGGGAGGGCAACCCCTGCAAGCCACAGACAGCCGGCGCCCGCGGCGTCCTCCAAAACGGCAGGCAGACATGCCGGCGGGGAAAGCCCTCAGCAACCCAGCACCACTCAAAGGGGAAGAGTCCTCCCCTGCCTCAGCTGCGCTGCTGAGCCCCAGGCTCCGCCCCCGGCCGGAGCCTGACCCCGCCCACCGGACTCTGCCTGAGCACAGGTGCACTTCATAGAGCCGCCGGGGGCGGGAGGGCGCCGGTAAATGGGGGCGGGGACCCTCAGCACCAAGGGGGCAGGGTGACCCCTACACCATGGGGAAAGGGGCCGCTCTTCCCCCATGGGGGAAGGAGGCCCACTTCCCCCTTGGGGAACAGTAAACCTTGCCCCGGGGCACACCTGCAGCCTCCTCTCGCACTCACACCAACAGGGGCAGGCCGGGCGCCGGAGGACGCCCTAGACGGAGGGGCGGGGTCACCGTCAGGGAGGGCAACCCCTGCAAGCCTCCGACTGTCTGCGTCCGCGGCGCCCTCCAAAGCTGCAGGCAGACAGGTTGGGGGGGAAAGGCCCGGGCAACCCGGCAGCACTCAAAGGGGAAGAGGCCTCACGTGGCCAGGCAGCGCTGATGGGACTCAGGCCCCGCCCCCGGCCCGAGCCTGACCCCGCCCGCCGGACGCTGCCTGAGCACAGGTGCACTTCACAGAGCCGCGCTAGGGGGCGCTGGCGACGGGGGGCTGGGGTTCGGGGACCCTCAGCCCAAGCGGGTAGGGTGAGCTCTGCAACCACGGGGGTACAGAGTCCAAGAGCCCCGGCAAGGTGCAGGGACCGCAAGCCTGTTTTGGCCATGGGGCCCTCTCCCCCTCGGGGAACACCTGCAACCTCCTCCGCACTCACACCCCGAGGGGCTGACAGTGCGCCCAGGACGCCATAGACGGAGGGGCGGGGTCACCGTCAGGGAGGGTACCACCTGTATGCCTCAGACTATCTGCGTCCGCGGCCTCCTCCAAAGCTGCAGGCAGACAGGTCGGGGGGGAAGGGCCCGGGCCACCCGGCAGCACTCAAAGGGGAAGAGGCCTCACCTGGCCTGGCAGCGCTGATGAGCCTCAGGCCCCGGCCCCGGCCGGAGCCTGACCCCGCCCGCCGGACTCTGCCTGAGCACACGTGCAGTTCCCAGGGCCGCCGCTAGGGGGCGCTGGGGAGGTTGGGGCTGGGGTTCCGGCACCCTCAGCCCCAAGCGGGTAGGGCGACCTGTGCAACCACGGGGGTACAGATTCCAGAGCCCTGGCAAGGTGCAGGGACCGCAAGCCCGTTTTGGCCATGGGGCCCTCTTCCCCTCGGGGGACACCTGCAACCTCCTCCGCACTCACACCCCGAGGGGTGACAGTGCGCTCAGGTCGCCGTAGACGGAGGGGCGGGGTCACCGTCAGGGAGGGTACCCCCTGTATGCCTCGGACTGTCTGCGTCCACGGCCTCCTCCAAAGCTGCAGGCAGACAGGTCGGGGGGGAAGGGCCCGGGCCACCCGGCAGCACTCAAAGGGGAAGAGGCCTCACCTGGCCTGGCAGCGCTGATGAGCCTCAGGCCCCGCCCCCGGCCGGAGCCTGACCCCGCCCGCCGGACTCTGCCTGAGCACAGGTGCAGTTCCCAGGGCCGCCGCTAGGGGGCGCTGGCGAGGGTGGGGCTGGGGTTCCGGCACCCTCAGCCCCAAGCGGGTAGGGCGACCTGTGCAACCACGGGGGTACAGATTCCAGAGCCCTGGCAAGGTGCAGGGACCGCAAGCCCGTTTTGGCCATGGGGCCCTCTTCCCCTCGGGGGACACCTGCAACCTCCTCCGCACTCACACCCCGAGGGGTGACAGTGCGCTCAGGTCGCCGTAGACGGAGGGGCGTGGTCACCGTCAGGGAGGGTACCCCCTGTATGCCTCGGACTGTCTGCGTCCACGGCCTCCTCCAAAGCTGCAGGAAGACAGGTCGGGGGGGAAAGGCCTGGGCCACCCGGCAGCACTCAAAGGGGAAGAGGCCTCACCTGGCCAGGCAGCGCTGATGAGCCTCAGGCCACGCCCCCGGCCGGAGCCTGACCCCGCCCGCCAGACTCTGCCTGAGCACAGGTGCAGTTCCCAGCGACGAGGGGGCGCAGGCGAGGGGTTTCGGGGACCTTTAGCCCCCACGGGGGTAGGGGACCCTCTACCCCAGGGGGAAACGGGACCCTCTTCCCCTTTGTGGGAAAAGTAAATCTTCCTCCTGGGGCACACCTGCACCCTCCTCTCGGACTCACAAACCCAGGGGCAGGACGTGTGCCCCAAGACGCCCTAGACGAAGGGGCGGGTTCACTGTCAGGGAGGGCAACCCCTGCAAGCCACAGACAGCCGGCGCCCGCGGCGTCCTCCAAAACGGCAGGCAGACATGCCGGCGGGGAAAGCCCTCAGCAACCCAGCACCACTCAAAGGGGAAGAGTCCTCCCCTGCCTCAGCTGCGCTGCTGAGCCCCAGGCTCCGCCCCCGGCCGGAGCCTGACCCCGCCCACCGGACTCTGCCTGAGCACAGGTGCACTTCATAGAGCCGCCGGGGGCGGGGGGGCGCCGGTAAATGGGGGCGGGGACCCTCAGCACCAAGGGGGCAGGGTGACCCCTACACCATGGGGAAACGGGCCGCTCTTCCATCATGGGGGAAGGAGGCCCACTTCCCCCTTGGGGAACAGTAAACCTTGCCCCGGGGCACACCTGCAGCCTCCTCTCGCACTCACACCAACAGGGGCAGGCCGGGCGCCGGAGGACGCACTAGACGGAGGGGCGGGGTCACCGTCAGGGAGGGCAACCCCTGCAAGCCTCCGACTGTCTGCGTCCGCGGCGCCCTCCAAAGCTGCAGGCAGACAGGTTGGGGGGGAAAGGCCCGGGCAACCCGGCAGCATTCAAAGGGGAAGAGGCCTCACGTGGCCAGGCAGCGCTGATGGGACTCAGGCCCCGCCCCCGTCCCGAGCCTGACCCCGCCCGCCGGACGCTGCCTGAGCACAGGTGCACTTCACAGAGCCGCGCTAGGGGGCGCTGGCGACGGGGGGCTGGGGTTCGGGGACCCTCAGCCCAAGCGGGTAGGGGGAGCTCTGCAACCACGGGGGTACAGAGTCCAAGAGCCCCGGCAAGGTGCAGGGACCGCAAGCCTGTTTCGGCCATGGGGCCCTCTGCCCCTCGGGGAACACCTGCAACCTCCTGCGCACTCACACCCCGAGGGGCTGACAGTGCGCCCAGGACGCCATAGACGGAGGGGCGGGGTCACCGTCAGGGAGGGTACCACCTGTATGCCTCAGACTATCTGCGTCCGCGGCCTCCTCCAAAGCTGCAGGCAGACAGGTCGGGGGGGAAGGGCCCGGGCCACCCGGCAGCACTCAAAGGGGAAGAGGCCTCACCTGGCCAGGCAGCGCTGATGAGCCTCAGGCCACGCCCCCGGCCGGAGCCTGTCCCGCCCACCGGACTCTGCCTGAGCACACGTGCAGTTCCCAGGGCCGCCGCTAGGGAGCACTGGCGAGGGTGGGGCTGGGGTTCCGGCACCCTCAGCTCCAAGCGTGTAGGGGGACCTGTGCAACCACGGGGGTACAGATTCCAGAGCCCCGGCAGGTGCAGGGACCGCAAGCCCGTTTTGGCCATGGGGCCCTCTCCCCCTCGGGGGACACCTGCAACCTCCTCCGCACTCACACCCCGAGGGGTGACAGTGCGCTCAGGTCGCCATAGACGGAGGGGCGGGGTCACCGTCAGGGAGGGTACCACCTGTATGCCTCAGACTATCTGCGTCCGCGGCCTCCTCCAAAGCTGCAGGCAGACAGGTCGGGGGGGAAGGGCCCGGGCCACCCGGCAGCACTCAAAGGGGAAGAGGCCTCACCTGGCCTGGCAGCGCTGATGAGCCTCAGGCCCCGCCCCCGGCCGGAGCCTGACCCCGCCCACCGGACTCTGCGTGAGCACAGGTGCACTTCATAGAGCCGCCGGGGGCGGGGGGCCGCCGGTAAATGCGGGCCGGGACCCTCAGCACCAAGGGGGCAGGGTGACCCCTACACCATGGGGAAAGGGGCCGCTCTTCCCCCATGGGGGAAGGAGGCCCACTTCCCCCTTGGGGAACAGTAAACCTTGCCCCGGGGCACACCTGCAGCCTCCTCTCGCACTCACACCAACAGGGGCAGGCCGGGCGCCGGAGGACGCCCTAGACAGAGGGGCGGGGTCACCGTCAGGGAGGGCAACCCCTGCAAGCCTCCGACTGTCTGCGTCCGCGGCGCCCTCCAAAGCTGCAGGCAGACAGGTTGGGGGGGAAAGGCCCGGGCAACCCGGCAGCACTCAAAGGGGAAGAGGCCTCACGTGGCCAGGCAGCGCTGATGGGACTCAGGCCCCGCCCCCGGCCCGAGCCTGACCCCGCCAGCCGGACGCTGCCTGAGCACAGGTGCACTTCACAGAGCCGCGCTAGGGGGCGCTGGCGACGGGGGGCTGGGGTTCGGGGACCCTCAGCCCAAGCGGGTAGGGGGAGCTCTGCAACCACGGGGGTACAGAGTCCAAGAGCCCCGGCAGGTGCAGGGACCGCAAGCCTGTTTTGGCCATGGGGCCCTCTCCCCCTCGGGGAACACCTGCAACCTCCTCCGCACTCACACCCCGAGGGGCTGACAGTGCGCCCAGGACGCCATAGACGGAGGGGCGGGGTCACCGTCAGGGAGGGTACCACCTGTATGCCTCAGACTATCTGCGTCCGCGGCCTCCTCCAAAGCTGCAGGCAGACAGGTTGGGGGGGAAGGGCCCGGGCCACCCGGCAGCACTCAAAGGGGAAGAGGCCTCACCTGGCCTGGCAGCGCTGATGAGCCTCAGGCCCCGCCCCCGGCCGTAGCCTGACCCCGCCCGCCGGACTCTGCCTGAGCACACGTGCAGTTCCCAGGGCCGCGGCTAGGGGGCGCTGGCGAGGGTGGGGCTGGGGTTCCGGCACCCTCAGCCCCAAGCGGGTAGGGCGACCTGTGCAACCACGGGGGTACAGATTCCAGAGCCCTGGCAAGGTGCAGGGACCGCAAGCCCGTTTTGGCCATGGGTCCTCTTCCCCTCGGGGGACACCTGCAACCTCCTCCGCACTCACACCCCGAGGGGTGACAGTGCGCTCAGGTCGCCGTAGACGGAGGGGCGGGGTCACCGTCAGGGAGGGTACCCCCTGTATGCCTCGGACTGTCTGCGTCCACGGCCTCCTCCAAAGCTGCAGGAAGACAGGTCGGGGGGGAAAGGCCTGGGCCACCCGGCAGCACTCAAAGGGGAAGAGGCCTCACCTGGCCAGGCAGCGCTGATGAGCCTCAGGCCACGCCCCCGGCCGGAGCCTGACCCCGCCCGCCGGACTCTGCCTGAGCACAGGTGCAGTTCCCAGCGACGAGGGGGCGCAGGCGAGCGGTTTCGGGGACCTTTAGCCCCCACGGGGGTAGGGGACCCTCTACCCCAGGGGGAAACGGGACCCTCTTCCCCTTTGTGGGAAAAGTAAATCTTCCTCCCGGGGCACACCTGCACCCTCCTCTCGGACTCACAAACCCAGGGGCAGGACGTGTGCCCCAAGACGCCCTAGACGAAGGGGCGGGTTCACCGTCAGGGAGGGCAACCCCTGCAAGCCACAGACAGCCGGCGCCCGCGGCGTCCTCCAAAACGGCAGGCAGACATGCCGGCGGGGAAAGCCCTCAGCAACCCAGCACCACTCAAAGGGGAAGAGTCCTCCCCTGCCTCAGCTGCGCTGCTGAGCCCCAGGCTCCGCCCCCGGCCGGAGCCTGACCCCGCCCACCGGACTCTGCCTGAGCACAGGTGCACTTCATAGAGCCGCCGGGGGCGGGAGGGCGCCGGTAAATGGGGGCGGGGACCCTCAGCACCAAGGGGGCAGGGTGACCCCTACACCATGGGGAAAGGGGCCGCTCTTCCCCCATGGGGGAAGGAGGCCCACTTCCCCCTTGGGGAACAGTAAACCTTGCCCCGGGGCACACCTGCAGCCTCCTCTCGCACTCACACCAACAGGGGCAGGCCGGGCGCCGGAGGACGCCCTAGACGGAGGGGCGGGGTCACCGTCAGGGAGGGCAACCCCTGCAAGCCTCCGACTGTCTGCGTCCGCGGCGCCCTCCAAAGCTGCAGGCAGACAGGTTGGGGGGGAAAGGCCCGGGCAACCCGGCAGCACTCAAAGGGGAAGAGGCCTCACGTGGCCAGGCAGCGCTGATGGGACTCAGGCCCCGCCCCCGGCCCGAGCCTGACCCCGCCCGCCGGACGCTGCCTGAGCACAGGTGCACTTCACAGAGCCGCGCTAGCGGGCGCTGGCGACGGGGGGCTGGGGTTCGGGGACCCTCAGCCCAAGCGGGTAGGGTGAGCTCTGCAACCACGGGGGTACAGAGTCCAAGAGCCCCGGCAAGGTGCAGGGACCGCAAGCCTGTTTTGGCCATGGGGCCCTCTCCCCCTCGGGGAACACCTGCAACCTCCTCCGCACTCACACCCCGAGGGGTGACAGTGCGCCCAGGACGCCATAGACGGAGGGGCGGGGTCACCGTCAGGGAGGGTACCACCTGTATGCCTCAGACTATCTGCGTCCGCGGCCTCCTCCAAAGCTGCAGGCAGACAGGTCGGGGGGGAAGGGCCCGGGCCACCCGGCAGCACTCAAAGGGGAAGAGGCCTCACCTGGCCTGGCAGCGCTGATGAGCCTCAGGCCCCGCCCCCGGCCGGAGCCTGACCCCGCCCGCCGGACTCTGCCTGAGCACACGTGCAGTTCCCAGGGCCGCCGCTAGGGGGCGCTGGCGAGGGTGGGGCTGGGGTTCCGGCACCCTCAGCCCCAAGCGGGTAGGGCGACCTGTGCAACCACGGGGGTACAGATTCCAGAGCCCTGGCAAGGTGCAGGGACCGCAAGCCCGTTTTGGCCATGGGGCCCTCTTCCCCTCGGGGGACACCTGCAACCTCCTCCGCACTCACACCCCGAGGGGTGACAGTGCGCTCAGGTCGCCGTAGACGGAGGGGCGGGGTCACCGTCAGGGAGGGTACCCCCTGTATGCCTCGGACTGTCTGCGTCCACGGCCTCCTCCAAAGCTGCAGGAAGACAGGTCGGGGGGGAAAGGCCTGGGCCACCCGGCAGCACTCAAAGGGGAAGAGGCCTCACCTGGCCAGGCAGCGCTGATGAGCCTCAGGCCACGCCCCCGGCCGGAGCCTGACCCCGCCCGCCGGACTCTGCCTGAGCACACGTGCAGTTCCCAGGGCCGCCGCTAGGGAGCACTGGCGAGGGTGGGGCTGGGGTTCCGGCACCCTCAGCCCCAAGCGGGTAGGGCGACCTGTGCAACCACGGGGGTACAGATTCCAGAGCCCTGGCAAGGTGCAGGGACCGCAAGCCCGTTTTGGCCATGGGGCCCTCTTCCCCTCGGGGGACACCTGCAACCTCCTCCGCACTCACACCCCGAGGGGTGACAGTGCGCTCAGGTCGCCGTAGACGGAGGGGCGGGGTCACCGTCAGGGAGGGTACCCCCTGTATGCCTCGGACTGTCTGCGTCCACGGCCTCCTCCAAAGCTGCAGGAAGACAGGTCGGGGGGGAAAGGCCTGGGCCACCCGGCAGCACTCAAAGGGGAAGAGGCCTCACCTGGCCAGGCAGCGCTGATGAGCCTCAGGCCACGCCCCCGGCCGGAGCCTGACCCCGCCCGCCGGACTCTGCCTGAGCACACGTGCAGTTCCCAGGGCCGCCGCTAGGGAGCACTGGCGAGGGTGGGGCTGGGGTTCCGGCACCCTCAGCCCCAAGCGTGTAGGGGGACCTGTGCAACCACGGGGGTACAGATTCCAGAGCCCCGGCAGGTGCAGGGACCACAAGCCCGTTTTGGCCATGGGGCCCTCTTCCCCTCGGGGGACACCTGCAACCTCCTCCGCACTCACACCCCGAGGGGTGACAGTGCGCTCAGGTCGCCGTAGACGGAGGGGCGGGGTCACCGTCAGGGAGGGTACCCCCTGTATGCCTCGGACTGTCTGCGTCCACGGCCTCCTCCAAAGCTGCAGGAAGACAGGTCGGGGGGGAAAGGCCTGGGCCACCCGGCAGCACTCAAAGGGGAAGAGGCCTCACCTGGCCAGGCAGCGCTGATGAGCCTCAGGCCACGCCCCCGGCCGGAGCCTGACCCCGCCCGCCGGACTCTGCCTGAGCACACGTGCAGTTCCCAGCGATGAGGGGGCGCAGGCGAGGGGTTTCGGGGACCTTTAGCCCCCACGGGGGTAGGGGACCCTCTACCCCAGGGGGAAACGGGACCCTCTTCCCCTTTGTGGGAAAAGTTAATCTTCCTCCCGGGCCACACCTGCACCCTCCTCTCGGACTCACAAACCCAGGGGCAGGACGTGTGCCCCAAGACGCCCTAGACGAAGGGGCGGGTTCACCGTCAGGGAGGGCAACCCCTGCAAGCCACAGACAGCCGGCGCCCGCGGCGTCCTCCAAAACGGCAGGCAGACATGCCGGCGGGGAAAGCCCTCAGCAACCCAGCACCACTCAAAGGGGAAGAGTCCTCCCCTGCCTCAGCTGCGCTGCTGAGCCCCAGGCTCCGCCCCCGGCCGGAGCCTGACCCCGCCCACCGGACTCTGCCTGAGCACAGGTGCACTTCATAGAGCCGCCGGGGGCGGGGGGGCGCCGGTAAATGGGGGCGGGGACCCTCAGCACCAAGGGGGCAGGGTGACCCCTACACCATGGGGAAAGGGGCCGCTCTTCCCCCATGGGGGAAGGAGGCCCACTTCCCCCTTGGGGAACAGTAAACCTTGCCCCGGGGCACACCTGCAGCCTCCTCTCGCACTCACACCAACAGGGGCAGGCCGGGCGCCGGAGGACGCCCTAGACGGAGGGGCGGGGTCACCGTCAGGGAGGGCAACCCCTGCAAGCCTCCGACTGTCTGCGTCCGCGGCGCCCTCCAAAGCTGCAGGCAGACAGGTTGGGGGGGAAAGGCCCGGGCAACCCGGCAGCACTCAAAGGGGAAGAGGCCTCACGTGGCCAGGCAGCGCTGATGGGACTCAGGCCCCGCCCCCGGCCCGAGCCTGACCCCGCCCGCCGGACGCTGCCTGAGCACAGGTGCACTTCACAGAGCCGCGCTAGGGGGCGCTGGCGACGGGGGGCTGGGGTTCGGGGACCCTCAGCCCAAGCGGGTAGGGGGAGCTCTGCAACCACGGGGGTACAGAGTCCAAGAGCCCCGGCAAGGTGCAGGGACCGCAAGCCTGTTTTGGCCATGGGGCCCTCTCCCCCTCGGGGGACACCTGCAACCTCCTCCGCACTCACACCCCGAGGGGTGACAGTGCGCTCAGGTCGCCATAGACGGAGGGGCGGGGTCACCGTCAGGGAGGGTACCACCTGTATGCCTCAGACTATCTGCGTCCGCGGCCTCCTCCAAAGCTGCAGGCAGACAGGTCGGGGGGGAAGGGCCCGGGCCACCCGGCAGCACTCAAAGGGGAAGAGGCCTCACCTGGCCTGGCAGCGCTGATGAGCCTCAGGCCCCGCCCCCGGCCGGAGCCTGACCCCGCCCGCCGGACTCTGCCTGAGCACACGTGCAGTTCCCAGGGCCGCCGCTAGGGGGCGCTGGGGAGGTTGGGGCTGGGGTTCCGGCACCCTCAGCCCCAAGCGGGTAGGGCGACCTGTGCAACCACGGGGGTACAGATTCCAGAGCCCTGGAAAGGTGCAGGGACCGCAAGCCCGTTTTGGCCATGGGGCCCTCTTCCCCTCGGGGGACACCTGCAACCTCCTCCGCACTCACACCCCGAGGGGTGACAGTGCGCCCAGGACGCCATAGACGGTGGGGCGGGGTCACCATCAGGGAGGGTACCACCTGTACGCCTCAGACTATCTGCGTCCGCGGCCTCCTCCAAAGCTGCAGGCAGACAGGTCGGGGGGGAAGGGCCCGGGCCACCCGGCAGCACTCAAAGGGGAAGAGGCCTCACCTGGCCTGGCAGCGCTGATGAGCCTCAGGCCCCGCCCCCGGCCGGAGCCTGACCCCGCCCGCCGGACTCTGCCTGAGCACAGGTGCAGTTCCCAGGGCCGCCGCTAGGGGGCGCTGGCGAGGGTGGGGCTGGGGTTCCGGCACCCTCAGCCCCAAGCGGGTAGGGCGACCTGTGCAACCACGGGGGTACAGATTCCAGAGCCCTGGCAAGGTGCAGGGACCGCAAGCCCGTTTTGGCCATGGGGCCCTCTTCCCCTCGGGGGACACCTGCAACCTCCTCCGCACTCACACCCCGAGGGGTGACAGTGCGCTCAGGTCGCCGTAGACGGAGGGGCGTGGTCACCGTCAGGGAGGGTACCCCCTGTATGCCTCGGACTGTCTGCGTCCACGGCCTCCTCCAAAGCTGCAGGAAGACAGGTCGGGGGGGAAAGGCCTGGGCCACCCGGCAGCACTCAAAGGGGAAGAGGCCTCACCTGGCCAGGCAGCGCTGATGAGCCTCAGGCCACGCCCCCGGCCGGAGCCTGACCCCGCCCGCCGGACTCTGCCTGAGCACAGGTGCAGTTCCCAGCGACGAGGGGGCGCAGGCGAGGGGTTTCGGGGACCTTTAGCCCCCACGGGGGTAGGGGACCCTCTACCCCAGGGGGAAACGGGACCCTCTTCCCCTTTGTGGGAAAAGTAAATCTTCCTCCTGGGGCACACCTGCACCCTCCTCTCGGACTCACAAACCCAGGGGCAGGACGTGTGCCCCAAGACGCCCTAGACGAAGGGGCGGGTTCACTGTCAGGGAGGGCAACCCCTGCAAGCCACAGACAGCCGGCGCCCGCGGCGTCCTCCAAAACGGCAGGCAGACATGCCGGCGGGGAAAGCCCTCAGCAACCCAGCACCACTCAAAGGGGAAGAGTCCTCCCCTGCCTCAGCTGCGCTGCTGAGCCCCAGGCTCCGCCCCCGGCCGGAGCCTGACCCCGCCCACCGGACTCTGCCTGAGCACAGGTGCACTTCATAGAGCCGCCGGGGGCGGGGGGGCGCCGGTAAATGGGGGCGGGGACCCTCAGCACCAAGGGGGCAGGGTGACCCCTACACCATGGGGAAAGGGGCCGCTCTTAAATCATGGGGGAAGGAGGCCCACTTCCCCCTTGGGGAACAGTAAACCTTGCCCCGGGGCACACCTGCAGCCTCCTCTCGCACTCACACCAACAGGGGCAGGCCGGGCGCCGGAGGACGCACTAGACGGAGGGGCGGGGTCACCGTCAGGGAGGGCAACCCCTGCAAGCCTCCGACTGTCTGCGTCCGCGGCGCCCTCCAAAGCTGCAGGCAGACAGGTTGGGGGGGAAAGGCCCGGGCAACCCGGCAGCATTCAAAGGGGAAGAGGCCTCACGTGGCCAGGCAGCGCTGATGGGACTCAGGCCCCGCCCCCGTCCCGAGCCTGACCCCGCCCGCCGGACGCTGCCTGAGCACAGGTGCACTTCACAGAGCCGCGCTAGGGGGCGCTGGCGACGGGGGGCTGGGGTTCGGGGACCCTCAGCCCAAGCGGGTAGGGGGAGCTCTGCAACCACGGGGGTACAGAGTCCAAGAGCCCCGGCAAGGTGCAGGGACCGCAAGCCTGTTTCGGCCATGGGGCCCTCTGCCCCTCGGGGAACACCTGCAACCTCCTGCGCACTCACACCCCGAGGGGCTGACAGTGCGCCCAGGACGCCATAGACGGAGGGGCGGGGTCACCGTCAGGGAGGGTACCACCTGTATGCCTCAGACTATCTGCGTCCGCGGCCTCCTCCAAAGCTGCAGGCAGACAGGTCGGGGGGGAAGGGCCCGGGCCACCCGGCAGCACTCAAAGGGGAAGAGGCCTCACCTGGCCATGCAGCGCTGATGAGCCTCAGGCCACGCCCCCGGCCGGAGCCTGACCCCGCCCACCGGACTCTGCCTGAGCACACGTGCAGTTCCCAGGGCCGCCGCTAGGGAGCACTGGCGAGGGTGGGGCTGGGGTTCCGGCACCCTCAGCCCCAAGCGTGTAGGGGGACCTGTGCAACCACGGGGGTACAGATTCCAGAGCCCCGGCAGGTGCAGGGACCGCAAGCTCGTTTTGGCCATGGGGCCCTCTCCCCCTCGGGGGACACCTGCAACCTCCTCCGCACTCACACCCCGAGGGGTGACAGTGCGCTCAGGTCGCCATAGACGGAGGGGCGGGGTCACCGTCAGGGAGGGTACCACCTGTATGCCTCAGACTATCTGCGACCGCGGCCTCCTCCAAAGCTGCAGGCAGACAGGTCGGGGGGGAAGGGCCCGGGCCACCCGGCAGCACTCAAAGGGGAAGAGGCCTCACCTGGCCTGGCAGCGCTGATGAGCCTCAGGCCCCGCCCCCGGCCGGAGCCTGACCCCGCCCACCGGACTCTGCCTGAGCACAGGTGCACTTCATAGAGCCGCCGGGGGCGGGGGGGCGCCGGTAAATGGGGGCGGGGACCCTCAGCACCAAGGGGGCAGGGTGACCCCTACACCATGGGGAAAGGGGCCGCTCTTCCCCCATGGGGGAAGGAGGCCCACTTCCCCCTTGGGGAACAGTAAAACTTGCCCCGGGGCACACCTGCAGCCTCCTCTCGCACTCACACCAACAGGGGCAGGCCGGGCGCCGGAGGACGCCCTAGACAGAGGGGCGGGGTCACCGTCAGGGAGGGCAACCCCTGCAAGCCTCCGACTGTCTGCGTCCGCGGCGCCCTCCAAAGCTGCAGGCAGACAGGTTGGGGGGGAAAGGCCCGGGCAACCCGGCAGCACTCAAAGGGGAAGAGGCCTCACGTGGCCAGGCAGCGCTGATGGGACTCAGGCCCCGCCCCCGGCCCGAGCCTGACCCCGCCCGCCGGACGCTGCCTGAGCACAGGTGCACTTCACAGAGCCGCGCTAGGGGGCGCTGGCGACGGGGGGCTGGGGTTCGGGGACCCTCAGCCCAAGCGGGTAGGGGGAGCTCTGCAACCACGGGGGTACAGAGTCCAAGAGCCCCGGCAAGGTGCAGGGACCGCAAGCCTGTTTTGGCCATGGGGCCCTCTCCCCCTCGGGGAACACCTGCAACCTCCTCCGCACTCACACCCCGAGGGGCTGACAGTGCGCCCAGGACGCCATAGACGGAGGGGCGGGGTCACCGTCAGGGAGGGTACCACCTGTATGCCTCAGACTATCTGCGTCCGCGGCCTCCTCCAAAGCTGCAGGCAGACAGGTCGGGGGGGAAGGGCCCGGGCCACCCGGCAGCACTCAAAGGGGAAGAGGCCTCACCTGGCCTGGCAGCGCTGATGAGCCTCAGGCCCCGCCCCCGGCCGGAGCCTGACCCCGCCCGCCGGACTCTGCCTGAGCACACGTGCAGTTCCCAGGGCCGCCGCTAGGGGGCGCTGGCGAGGGTGGGGCTGGGGTTCCGGCACCCTCAGCCCCAAGCGGGTAGGGCGACCTGTGCAACCACGGGGGTACAGATTCCAGAGCCCTGGCAAGGTGCAGGGACCGCAAGCCCGTTTTGGCCATGGGGCCCTCTTCCCCTCGGGGGACACCTGCAACCACCTCCGCACTCACACCCCGAGGGGTGACAGTGCGCTCAGGTCGCCGTAGACGGAGGGGCGGGGTCACCGTCAGGGAGGGTACCCCCTGTATGCCTCGGACTGTCTGCGTCCACGGCCTCCTCCAAAGCTGCAGGAAGACAGGTCGGGGGGGAAAGGCCTGGGCCACCCGGCAGCACTCAAAGGGGAAGAGGCCTCACCTGGCCAGGCAGCGCTGATGAGCCTCAGGCCACGCCCCCGGCCGGAGCCTGACCCCGCCCGCGGGACTCTGCCTGAGCACACGTGCAGTTCCCAGGGCCGCCGCTAGGGAGCACTGGCGAGGGTGGGGCTGGGGTTCCGGCACCCTCAGCCCCAAGCGTGTAGGGGGACCTGTGCAACCACGGGGGTACAGATTCCAGAGCCCCGGCAGGTGCAGGGACCGCAAGCCCGTTTTGGCCATGGGGCCCTCTCCCCCTCGGGGGACACCTGCAACCTCCTCCGCACTCACACCCCGAGGGGTGACAGTGCGTTCAGGTCGCCGTAGACGGAGGGGCGGGGTCACCGTCAGGGAGGGTACCCCCTGTATGCCTCGGACTGTCTGCGTCCACGGCCTCCTCCAAAGCTGCAGGAAGACAGGTCGGGGGGGAAAGGCCTGGGCCACCCGGCAGCACTCAAAGGGGAAGAGGCCTCACCTGGCCAGGCAGCGCTGATGAGCCTCAGGCCACGCCCCCGGCCGGAGCCTGACCCCGCCCGCCGGACTCTGCCTGAGCACACGTGCAGTTCCCAGGGCCGCCGCTAGGGAGCACTGGCGAGGGTGGGGCTGGGGTTCCGGCACCCTCAGCCCCAAGCGTGTAGGGGGACCTGTGCAACCACGGGGGTACAGATTCCAGAGCCCCGGCAGGTGCAGGGACCGCAAGCCCGTTTTGGCCATGGGGCCCTCTCCCCCTCGGGGGACACCTGCAACCTCCTCCGCACTCACACCCCGAGGGGTGACAGTGCGCTCATGTCGCCGTAGACGGAGGGGCGGGGTCACCGTCAGGGAGGGTACCCCCTGTATGCCTCGGACTGTCTGCGTCCACGGCCTCCTCCAAAGCTGCAGGAAGACAGGTCGGGGGGGAAAGGCCTGGGCCACCCGGCAGCACTCAAAGGGGAAGAGGCCTCACCTGGCCAGGCAGCGCTGATGAGCCTCAGGCCACGCCCCCGGCCGGAGCCTGACCCCGCCCGCCGGACTCTGCCTGAGCACACGTGCAGTTCCCAGGGCCGCCGCTAGGGAGCACTGGCGAGGGTGGGGCTGGGGTTCCGGCACCCTCAGACCCAAGCGTGTAGGGGGACCTGTGCAACCACGGGGGTACAGATTCCAGAGCCCCGGCAGGTGCAGGGACCGTAAGCCCGTTTTGGCCATGGGGCCCTCTCCCCCTCGGGGGACACCTGCAACCTCCTCCGCACTCACACCCCGAGGGGTGACAGTGCGCTCAGGTCGCCGTAGACGGAGGGGCGGTGTCACCGTCAGGGAGGGTACCCCCTGTATGCCTCGGACTGTCTGCGTCCACGGCCTCCTCCAAAGCTGCAGGAAGACAGGTCGGGGGGGAAAGGCCTGGGCCACCCGGCAGCACTCAAAGGGGAAGAGGCCTCACCTGGCCAGGCAGCGCTGATGAGCCTCAGGCCACGCCCCCGGCCGGAGCCTGACCCCGCCCGCCGGACTCTGCCTGAGCACAGGTGCAGTTCCCAGCGACGAGGGGGCGCAGGCGAGGGGTTTCGGGGACCTTTAGCCCCCACGGGGGTAGGGGACCCTCTACCCCAGGGGGAAACGGGACCCTCTTCCCCTTTGTCGGAAAAGTAAATCTTCCTCCCGGGGCACACCTGCACCCTCCTCTCGGACTCACAAACCCAGGGGCAGGACGTGTGCCCCAAGACGCCCTAGACGAAGGGGCGGGTTCACCGTCAGGGAGGGCAACCCCTGCAAGCCACAGACAGCCGGCGCCCGCGGCGTCCTCCAAAACGGCAGGCAGACATGCCGGCGGGGAAAGCCCTCAGCAACCCAGCACCACTCAAAGGGGAAGAGTCCTCCCCTGCCTCAGCTGCGCTGCTGAGCCCCAGGCTCCGCCCCCGGCCGGAGCCTGACCCCGCCCACCGGACTCTGCCTGAGCACAGGTGCACTTCATAGAGCCGCCGGGGGCGGGGGGGCGCCGGTAAATGGGGGCGGGGACCCTCAGCACCAAGGGGGCAGGGTGACCCCTACACCATGGGGAAAGGGGCCGCTCTTCCCCCATGGGGGAAGGAGGCCCACTTCCCCCTTGGGGAACAGTAAACCTTGCCCCGGGGCACACCTGCAGCCTCCTCTCGCACTCACACCAACAGGGGCAGGCCGGGCGCCGGAGGACGCCCTAGACGGAGGGGCGGGGTCACCGTCAGGGAGGGCAACCCCTGCAAGCCTCCGACTGTCTGCGTCCGCGGCGCCCTCCAAAGCTGCAGGCAGACAGGTTGGGGGGGAAAGGCCCGGGCAACCCGGCAGCACTCAAAGGGGAAGAGGCCTCACGTGGCCAGGCAGCGCTGATGGGACTCAGGCCCCGCCCCCGGCCCGAGCCTGACCCCGCCCGCCGGACGCTGCCTGAGCACAGGTGCACTTCACAGAGCCGCGCTAGGGGGCGCTGGCGACGGGGGGCTGGGGTTCGGGGACCCTCAGCCCAAGCGGGTAGGGGGAGCTCTGCAACCACGGGGGTACAGAGTCCAAGAGCCCCGGCAAGGTGCAGGGACCGCAAGCCTGTTTTGGCCATGGGGCCCTCTCCCCCTCGGGGAACACCTGCAACCTCCTCCGCACTCACACCCCGAGGGGTGACAGTGCGCTCAGGTCGCCGTAAACGGAGGGGCGGTGTCACCGTCAGGGAGGGTACCCCCTGTATGCCTCGGACTGTCTGCGTCGACGGCCTCCTCCAAAGCTGCAGGAAGACAGGTCGGGGGGGAAAGGCCTGGGCCACCCGGCAGCACTCAAAGGGGAAGAGGCCTCACCTGGCCAGGCAGCGCTGATGAGCCTCAGGCCACGCCCCCGGCCGGAGCCTGACCCCGCCCACCGGACTCTGCCTGAGCACACGTGCAGTTCCCAGGGCCGCCGCTAGGGAGCACTGGCGAGGGTGGGGCTGGGGTTCCGGCACCCTCAGCCCCAAGCGTGTAGGGGGATCTGTGCAACCACGGGGGTACAGATTCCAGAGCCCCGGCAGGTGCAGGGACCGCAAGCCCGTTTTGGCCATGGGGCCCTCTCCCCCTCGGGGGACACCTGCAACCTCCTCCGCACTCACACCCCGAGGGGTGACAGTGCGCTCAGGTCGCCGTAGACGGAGGGGCGGGGTCACCGTCAGGGAGGGTACCCCCTGTATGCCTCGGACTGTCTGCGTCCACGGCCTCCTCCAAAGCTGCAGGAAGACAGGTCGGGGGGGAAAGGCCTGGGCCACCCGGCAGCACTCAAAGGGGAAGAGGCCTCACCTGGCCAGGCAGCGCTGATGAGCCTCAGGCCACGCCCCCGGCCGGAGCCTGACCCCGCCCGCCGGACTCTGCCTGAGCACAGGTGCAGTTCCCAGCGACGAGGGGGCGCAGGCGAGGGGTTTCGGGGACCTTTAGCCCCCACGGGGGTAGGGGACCCTCTACCCCAGGGGGAAACGGGACCCTCTTCCCCTTTGTGGGAAAAGTAAATCTTCCTCCCGGGGCACACCTGCACCCTCCTCTCGGACTCACAAACCCAGGGGCAGGACGTGTGCCCCAAGACGCCCTAGACGAAGGGGCGGGTTCACCGTCAGGGAGGGCAACCCCTGCAAACCACAGACAGCCGGCGCCCGCGGCGTCCTCCAAAACGGCAGGCAGACATGCCGGCGGGGAAAGCCCTCAGCAACCCAGCACCACTCAAAGGGGAAGAGTCCTCCCCTGCCTCAGCTGCGCTGCTGAGCCCCAGGCTCCGCCCCCGGCCGGAGCCTGACCCCGCCCACCGGACACTGCCTGAGCACAGGTGCACTTCATAGAGCCGCCGGGGGCGGGGGGGCGCCGGTAAATGGGGGCGGGGACCCTCAGCACCAAGGGGGCAGGGTGGCCCCTACACCATGGGGAAAGGGGCCGCTCTTCCCCCATGGGGGAAGGAGGCCCACTTCCCCCTTGGGGAACAGTAAACCTTGCCCCGGGGCACACCTGCAGCCTCCTCTCGCACTCACACCAACAGGGGCAGGCCGGGCGCCGGAGGACGCCCTAGACGGAGGGGCGGGGTCACCGTCAGGGAGGGCAACCCCTGCAAGCCTCCGACTGTCTGCGTCCGCGGCGCCCTCCAAAGCTGCAGGCAGACAGGTTGGGGGGGAAAGGCCCGGGCAACCCGGCAGCACTCAAAGGGGAAGAGGCCTCACGTGGCCAGGCAGCGCTGATGGGACTCAGGCCCCGCCCCCGGCCCGAGCCTGACCCCGCCCGCCGGACGCTGCCTGAGCACAGGTGCACTTCACAGAGCCGCGCTAGGGGGCGCTGGCGACGGGGGGCTGGGGTTCGGGGACCCTCAGCCCAAGCGGGTAGGGGGAGCTCTGCAACCACGGGGGTACAGAGTCCAAGAGCCCCGGCAAGGTGCAGGGACCGCAAGCCTGTTTCGGCCATGGGGCCCTCTCAACCTCGGAGAACACCTGCAACCTCCTGCGCACTCACACCCCGAGGGGCTGACAGTGCGCCCAGGACGCCATAGACGGAGGGGCGGGGTCACCGTCAGGGAGGGTACCACCTGTATGCCTCAGACTATCTGCGTCCGCGGCCTCCTCCAAAGCTGCAGGCAGACAGGTCGGGGGGGAAGGGCCCGGGCCACCCGGCAGCACTCAAAGGGGAAGAGGCCTCACCTGGCCTGGCAGCGCTGATGAGCCTCAGGCCCCGCCCCCGGCCGGAGCCTGACCCCGCCCGCCGGACTCTGCCTGAGCACACGTGAAGTTCCCAGGGCCGCCGCTAGGGGGCGCTGGCGAGGGTGGGGCTGGGGTTCCGGCACCCTCAGCCCCAAGAGGGTAGGGCGACCTGTGCAACCACGGGGGTACAGATTCCAGAGCCCTGGCAAGGTGCAGGGACCGCAAGCCCGTTTTGGCCATGGGGCCCTCTTACCCTCGGGGGACACCTGCAACCTCCTCCGCACTCACACCCCGAGGGGTGACAGTGCGCCCAGGACGCCATAGACGGTGGGGCGGGGTCACCATCAGGGAGGGTACCACCTGTATGCCTCAGATTATCTGCGTCCGCGGCCTCCTCCAAAGCTGCAGGCAGACAGGTCGGGGGGGAAGGGCCCGGGCCACCCGGCAGCACTCAAAGGGGAAGAGGCCTCACCTGGCCTGGCAGCGCTGATGAGCCTCAGGCCCCGCCCCCGGCTGGAGCCTGACCCCGCCCGCCGGACTCTGCCTGAGCACACGTGCAGTTCCCAGGGCCGCCGCTAGGGGGCGCTGGCGAGGGTGGGGCTGGGGCTCCGGCACCCTCAGCCCCAAGCGGGTAGGGCGACCTGTGCAACCACGGGGGTACAGATTCCAGAGCCCTGGCAAGGTGCAGGGACCGCAAGCCCGTTTTGGCCATGGGGCCCTCTCCCCTCGGGGGACACCTGCAACCTCCTCCGCACTCACACCCCGAGGGGTGACAGTGCGCTCAGGTCGCCGTAGACGGAGGGGCGGAGTCACCGTCAGGGAGGGTACCCCCTGTATGCCTCGGACTGTCTGCGTCCACGGCCTCCTCCAAAGCTGCAGGAAGACAGGTCGGGGGGGAAAGGCCTGGGCCACCCGGCAGCACTCAAAGGGGAAGAGGCCTCACCTGGCCAGGCAGCGCTGATGAGCCTCAGGCCACGCCCCCGGCCGGAGCCTGACCCCGCCCGCCGGACTCTGCCTGAGCACACGTGCAGTTCCCAGGGCCGCCGCTAGGGAGCACTGGCGAGGGTGGGGCTGGGGTTCCGGCACCCTCAGCCCCAAGCGGGTAGGGCGACCTGTGCAACCACGGGGGTACAGATTCCAGAGCCCTGGCAAGGTGCAGGGACCGCAAGCCCGTTTTGGCCATGGGGCCCTCTTCCCCTCGGGGGACACCTGCAACCTCCTCCGCACTCACACCCCGAGGGGTGACAGTGCGCTCAGGTCGCCGTAGACGGAGGGGCGGGGTCACCGTCAGGGAGGGTACCCCCTGTATGCCTCGGACTGTCTGCGTCCACGGCCTCCTCCAAAGCTGCAGGAAGACAGGTCGGGGGGGAAAGGCCTGGGCCACCCGGCAGCACTCAAAGGGGAAGAGGCCTCACCTGGCCAGGCAGCGCTGATGAGCCTCAGGCCACGCCCCCGGCCGGAGCCTGACCCCGCCCGCCGGACTCTGCCTGAGCACACGTGCAGTTCCCAGGGCCGCCGCTAGGGAGCACTGGCGAGGGTGGGGCTGGGGTTCCGGCACCCTCAGCCCCAAGCGGGTAGGGCGACCTGTGCAACCACGGGGGTACAGATTCCAGAGCCCCGGCAGGTGCAGGGACCGCAAGCCCGTTTTGGCCATGGGGCCCTCTCCCCCTGGGGGGACACCTGCAACCTCCTCCGCACTCACACCCCGAGGGGTGACAGTGCGCTCAGGTCGCCGTAGACGGAGGGGCGGGGTCACCGTCAGGGAGGGTACCCCCTGTATGCCTCGGACTGTCTGCGTCCACGGCCTCCTCCAAAGCTGCAGGAATACAGGTCGGGGGGGAAAGGCCTGGGCCACCCGGCAGCACTCAAAGGGGAAGAGGCCTCACCTGGCCAGGCAGCGCTGATGAGCCTCAGGCCACGCCCCCGGCCGGAGCCTGACCCCTCCCGCCGGACTCTGCCTGAGCACAGGTGCAGTTCCCAGCGACGAGGGGGCGCAGGCGAGGGGTTTCGGGGACCTTTAGCCCCCACGGGGGTAGGGGACCCTCTACCCCAGGGGGAAACGGGACCCTCTTCCCCTTTGTGGGAAAAGTAAATCTTCCTCCCGGGGCACACCTGCACCCTCCTCTCGGACTCACAAACCCAGGGGCAGGACGTGTGCCCCAAGACGCCCTAGACGAAGGGGCGGGTTCACCGTCAGGGAGGGCAACCCCTGCAAGCCACAGACAGCCGGCGCCCGCGGCGTCCTCCAAAACGGCAGGCAGACATGCCGGCGGGGAAAGCCCTCAGCAACCCAGCACCACTCAAAGGGGAAGAGTCCTCCCCTGCCTCAGCTGCGCTGCTGAGCCCCAGGCTCCGCCCCCGGCCGGAGCCTGACCCCGCCCACCGGACTCTGCCTGAGCACAGGTGCACTTCATAGAGCCGCCGGGGGCGGGGGGGCGCCGGTAAATGGGGGCGGGGACCCTCAGCACCAAGGGGGCAGGGTGACCCCTACACCATGGGGAAAGGGGCCGCTCTTCCCCCATGGGGGAAGGAGGCCCACTTCCCCCTTGGGGAACAGTAAACCTTGCCCCGGGGCACACCTGCAGCCTCCTCTCGCACTCACACCAACAGGGGCAGGCCGGGCGCCGGAGGACGCCCTAGACGGAGGGGCGGGGTCACCGTCAGGGAGGGCAACCCCTGCAAGCCTCCGACTGTCTGCGTCCGCGGCGCCCTCCAAAGCTGCAGGCAGACAGGTTGGGGGGGAAAGGCCCGGGCAACCCGGCAGCACTCAAAGGGGAAGAGGCCTCACGTGGCCAGGCAGCGCTGATGGGACTCAGGCCCCGCCCCCGGCCCGAGCCTGACCCCGCCCGCCGGACGCTGCCTGAGCACAGGTGCACTTCACAGAGCCGCGCTAGGGGGCGCTGGCGACGGGGGGCTGGGGTTCGGGGACCCTCAGCCCAAGCGGGTAGGGGGAGCTCTGCAACCACGGGGGTACAGAGTCCAAGAGCCCCGGCAAGGTGCAGGGACCGCAAGCCTGTTTTGGCCATGGGGCCCTCTCCCCCTCGGGGAACACCTGCAACCTCCTCCGCACTCACACCCCGAGGGGTGACAGTGCGCTCAGGTCGCCGTAAACGGAGGGGCGGTGTCACCGTCAGGGAGGGTACCCCCTGTATGCCTCGGACTGTCTGCGTCGACGGCCTCCTCCAAAGCTGCAGGAAGACAGGTCGGGGGGGAAAGGCCTGGGCCACCCGGCAGCACTCAAAGGGGAAGAGGCCTCACCTGGCCAGGCAGCGCTGATGAGCCTCAGGCCACGCCCCCGGCCGGAGCCTGACCCCGCCCACCGGACTCTGCCTGAGCACACGTGCAGTTCCCAGGGCCGCCGCTAGGGAGCACTGGCGAGGGTGGGGCTGGGGTTCCGGCACCCTCAGCCCCAAGCGTGTAGGGGGATCTGTGCAACCACGGGGGTACAGATTCCAGAGCCCCGGCAGGTGCAGGGACCGCAAGCCCGTTTTGGCCATGGGGCCCTCTCCCCCTCGGGGGACACCTGCAACCTCCTCCGCACTCACACCCCGAGGGGTGACAGTGCGCTCAGGTCGCCGTAGACGGAGGGGCGGGGTCACCGTCAGGGAGGGTACCCCCTGTATGCCTCGGACTGTCTGCGTCCACGGCCTCCTCCAAAGCTGCAGGAAGACAGGTCGGGGGGGAAAGGCCTGGGCCACCCGGCAGCACTCAAAGGGGAAGAGGCCTCACCTGGCCAGGCAGCGCTGATGAGCCTCAGGCCACGCCCCCGGCCGGAGCCTGACCCCGCCCGCCGGACTCTGCCTGAGCACAGGTGCAGTTCCCAGCGACGAGGGGGCGCAGGCGAGGGGTTTCGGGGACCTTTAGCCCCCACGGGGGTAGGGGACCCTCTACCCCAGGGGGAAACGGGACCCTCTTCCCCTTTGTGGGAAAAGTAAATCTTCCTCCCGGGGCACACCTGCACCCTCCTCTCGGACTCACAAACCCAGGGGCAGGACGTGTGCCCCAAGACGCCCTAGACGAAGGGGCGGGTTCACCGTCAGGGAGGGCAACCCCTGCAAACCACAGACAGCCGGCGCCCGCGGCGTCCTCCAAAACGGCAGGCAGACATGCCGGCGGGGAAAGCCCTCAGCAACCCAGCACCACTCAAAGGGGAAGAGTCCTCCCCTGCCTCAGCTGCGCTGCTGAGCCCCAGGCTCCGCCCCCGGCCGGAGCCTGACCCCGCCCACCGGACACTGCCTGAGCACAGGTGCACTTCATAGAGCCGCCGGGGGCGGGGGGGCGCCGGTAAATGGGGGCGGGGACCCTCAGCACCAAGGGGGCAGGGTGGCCCCTACACCATGGGGAAAGGGGCCGCTCTTCCCCCATGGGGGAAGGAGGCCCACTTCCCCCTTGGGGAACAGTAAACCTTGCCCCGGGGCACACCTGCAGCCTCCTCTCGCACTCACACCAACAGGGGCAGGCCGGGCGCCGGAGGACGCCCTAGACGGAGGGGCGGGGTCACCGTCAGGGAGGGCAACCCCTGCAAGCCTCCGACTGTCTGCGTCCGCGGCGCCCTCCAAAGCTGCAGGCAGACAGGTTGGGGGGGAAAGGCCCGGGCAACCCGGCAGCACTCAAAGGGGAAGAGGCCTCACGTGGCCAGGCAGCGCTGATGGGACTCAGGCCCCGCCCCCGGCCCGAGCCTGACCCCGCCCGCCGGACGCTGCCTGAGCACAGGTGCACTTCACAGAGCCGCGCTAGGGGGCGCTGGCGACGGGGGGCTGGGGTTCGGGGACCCTCAGCCCAAGCGGGTAGGGGGAGCTCTGCAACCACGGGGGTACAGAGTCCAAGAGCCCCGGCAAGGTGCAGGGACCGCAAGCCTGTTTCGGCCATGGGGCCCTCTCAACCTCGGAGAACACCTGCAACCTCCTGCGCACTCACACCCCGAGGGGCTGACAGTGCGCCCAGGACGCCATAGACGGAGGGGCGGGGTCACCGTCAGGGAGGGTACCACCTGTATGCCTCAGACTATCTGCGTCCGCGGCCTCCTCCAAAGCTGCAGGCAGACAGGTCGGGGGGGAAGGGCCCGGGCCACCCGGCAGCACTCAAAGGGGAAGAGGCCTCACCTGGCCTGGCAGCGCTGATGAGCCTCAGGCCCCGCCCCCGGCCGGAGCCTGACCCCGCCCGCCGGACTCTGCCTGAGCACACGTGAAGTTCCCAGGGCCGCCGCTAGGGGGCGCTGGCGAGGGTGGGGCTGGGGTTCCGGCACCCTCAGCCCCAAGAGGGTAGGGCGACCTGTGCAACCACGGGGGTACAGATTCCAGAGCCCTGGCAAGGTACAGGGACCGCAAGCCCGTTTTGGCCATGGGGCCCTCTTACCCTCGGGGGACACCTGCAACCTCCTCCGCACTCACACCCCGAGGGGTGACAGTGCGCCCA
Organism: Talpa europaea; assembly: GCF_964194135.1. Classification (NCBI taxonomy): domain Eukaryota; kingdom Metazoa; phylum Chordata; class Mammalia; order Eulipotyphla; family Talpidae; genus Talpa; species Talpa europaea. The sequence goes on along the minus strand of NC_140074.1, from coordinate 73,571,619 downwards.
GGACGCCATAGACGGTGGGGCGGGGTCACCATCAGGGAGGGTACCACCTGTATGCCTCAGATTATCTGCGTCCGCGGCCTCCTCCAAAGCTGCAGGCAGACAGGTCGGGGGGGAAGGGCCCGGGCCACCCGGCAGCACTCAAAGGGGAAGAGGCCTCACCTGGCCTGGCAGCGCTGATGAGCCTCAGGCCCCGCCCCCGGCTGGAGCCTGACCCCGCCCGCCGGACTCTGCCTGAGCACACGTGCAGTTCCCAGGGCCGCCGCTAGGGGGCGCTGGCGAGGGTGGGGCTGGGGCTCCGGCACCCTCAGCCCCAAGCGGGTAGGGCGACCTGTGCAACCACGGGGGTACAGATTCCAGAGCCCTGGCAAGGTGCAGGGACCGCAAGCCCGTTTTGGCCATGGGGCCCTCTCCCCTCGGGGGACACCTGCAACCTCCTCCGCACTCACACCCCGAGGGGTGACAGTGCGCTCAGGTCGCCGTAGACGGAGGGGCGGGGTCACCGTCAGGGAGGGTACCCCCTGTATGCCTCGGACTGTCTGCGTCCACGGCCTCCTCCAAAGCTGCAGGAAGACAGGTCGGGGGGGAAAGGCCTGGGCCACCCGGCAGCACTCAAAGGGGAAGAGGCCTCACCTGGCCAGGCAGCGCTGATGAGCCTCAGGCCACGCCCCCGGCCGGAGCCTGACCCCGCCCGCCGGACTCTGCCTGAGCACACGTGCAGTTCCCAGGGCCGCCGCTAGGGAGCACTGGCGAGGGTGGGGCTGGGGTTCCGGCACCCTCAGCCCCAAGCGGGTAGGGCGACCTGTGCAACCACGGGGGTACAGATTCCAGAGCCCTGGCAAGGTGCAGGGACCGCAAGCCCGTTTTGGCCATGGGGCCCTCTTCCCCTCGGGGGACACCTGCAACCTCCTCCGCACTCACACCCCGAGGGGTGACAGTGCGCTCAGGTCGCCGTAGACGGAGGGGCGGGGTCACCGTCAGGGAGGGTACCCCCTGTATGCCTCGGACTGTCTGCGTCCACGGCCTCCTCCAAAGCTGCAGGAAGACAGGTCGGGGGGGAAAGGCCTGGGCCACCCGGCAGCACTCAAAGGGGAAGAGGCCTCACCTGGCCAGGCAGCGCTGATGAGCCTCAGGCCACGCCCCCGGCCGGAGCCTGACCCCGCCCGCCGGACTCTGCCTGAGCACACGTGCAGTTCCCAGGGCCGCCGCTAGGGAGCACTGGCGAGGGTGGGGCTGGGGTTCCGGCACCCTCAGCCCCAAGCGGGTAGGGCGACCTGTGCAACCACGGGGGTACAGATTCCAGAGCCCCGGCAGGTGCAGGGACCGCAAGCCCGTTTTGGCCATGGGGCCCTCTCCCCCTGGGGGGACACCTGCAACCTCCTCCGCACTCACACCCCGAGGGGTGACAGTGCGCTCAGGTCGCCGTAGACGGAGGGGCGGGGTCACCGTCAGGGAGGGTACCCCCTGTATGCCTCGGACTGTCTGCGTCCACGGCCTCCTCCAAAGCTGCAGGAATACAGGTCGGGGGGGAAAGGCCTGGGCCACCCGGCAGCACTCAAAGGGGAAGAGGCCTCACCTGGCCAGGCAGCGCTGATGAGCCTCAGGCCACGCCCCCGGCCGGAGCCTGACCCCTCCCGCCGGACTCTGCCTGAGCACAGGTGCAGTTCCCAGCGACGAGGGGGCGCAGGCGAGGGGTTTCGGGGACCTTTAGCCCCCACGGGGGTAGGGGACCCTCTACCCCAGGGGGAAACGGGACCCTCTTCCCCTTTGTGGGCAAAGTAAATCTTCCTCCCGGGGCACACCTGCACCCTCCTCTCGGACTCACAAACCCAGGGGCAGGACGTGTGCCCCAAGACGCCCTAGACGAAGGGGCGGGTTCACCGTCAGGGAGGGCAACCCCTGCAAGCCACAGACAGCCGGCGCCCGCGGCGTCCTCCAAAACGGCAGGCAGACATGCCGGCGGGGAAAGCCCTCAGCAACCCAGCACCACTCAAAGGGGAAGAGTCCTCCCCTGCCTCAGCTGCGCTGCTGAGCCCCAGGCTCCGCCCCCGGCCGGAGCCTGACCCCGCCCACCGGACTCTGCCTGAGCACAGGTGCACTTCATAGAGCCGCCGGGGGCGGGGGGGCGCCGGTAAATGGGGGCGGGGACCCTCAGCACCAAGGGGGCAGGGTGACCCCTACACCATGGGGAAAGGGGCCGCTCTTCCCCCATGGGGGAAGGAGGCCCACTTCCCCCTTGGGGAACAGTAAACCTTGCCCCGGGGCACATCTGCAGCCTCCTCTCACACTCACACCAACAGGGGCAGGCCGGGCGCCGGAGGACGCCCTAGACGGAGGGGCGGGGTCACCGTCAGGGAGGGCAACCCCTGCAAGCCTCCGACTGTCTGCGTCCGCGGCGCCCTCCAAAGCTGCAGGCAGACAGGTTGGGGGGGAAAGGCCCGGGCAACCCGGCAGCACTCAAAGGGGAAGAGGCCTCACGTGGCCAGGCAGCGCTGATGGGACTCAGGCCCCGCCCCCGGCCCGAGCCTGACCCCGCCCGCCGGACGCTGCCTGAGCACAGGTGCACTTCACAGAGCTGCGCTAGGGGGCGCTGGCGACGGGGGGCTGGGGTTCGGGGACCCTCAGCCCAAGCGGGTAGGGGGAGCTCTGCAACCACGGGGGTACAGAGTCCAAGAGCCCCGGCAAGGTGCAGGGACCGCAAGCCTGTTTTGGCCATGGGGCCCTCTCCCCCTCGGGGAACACCTGCAACCTCCTCCGCACTCACACCCCGAGGGGCTGACAGTGCGCCCAGGACGCCATAGACGGAGGGGCGGGGTCACCGTCAGGGAGGGTACCACCTGTATGCCTCAGACTATCTGCGTCCGCGGCCTCCTCCAAAGCTGCAGGCAGACAGGTCGGGGGGGAAGGGCCCGGGCCACCCGGCAGCACTCAAAGGGGAAGAGGCCTCACCTGGCCTGGCAGCGCTGATGAGCCTCAGGCCCCGCCCCCGGCCGGAGCCTGACCCCGCCCAACGGACTCTGCCTGAGCACAGGTGCACTTCATAGAGCCGCCGGGGGCGGGGGGGCGCCGTTAAATGGGGCGGGGACCCTCAGCACCAAGGGGGCAGGGTGACCCCTACACCATGGGTAAAGGGGCCGCTCTTCCCCCATGGGGGAAGGAGGCCCACTTCCCCCTTGGGGAACAGTAAACCTTGCCCCGGGGCACACCTGCAGCCTCCTCTCGCACTCACACCAACAGGGGCAGGCGGGCGCCAGAGGACGCCCTAGACGGAGGGGCGGGGTCACCGTCAGGGAGGGCAACCTCTGCAAGCCTCTGACTGTCTGCGTCCGCGGCGCCCTCCAAAGCTGCAGGCAGACAGGTTGGGGGGGAAAGGCCCGGGCAACCCGGCAGCACTCAAAGGGGAAGAGGCCTCACGTGGCCAGGCAGCGCTGATGGGACTCAGGCCCCGCCCCCGGCCCGAGCCTGACCCCGCCCGCCGGACGCTGCCTGAGCACAGGTGCACTTCACAGAGCCGCGCTAGGGGGCGCTGGCGACGGGGGGCTGGGGTTCGGGGACCCTCAGCCCAAGCGGGTAGGGGGAGCTCTGCAACCACGGGGGTACAGAGTCCAAGAGCCCCGGCAAGGTGCAGGGACCGCAAGCCTGTTTTGGCCATGGGGCCCTCTCCCCCTCGGGGAACACCTGCAACCTCCTCCGCACTCACACCCCGAGGGGCTGACAGTGCGCCCAGGACGCCATAGACGGAGGGGCGGGGTCACCGTCAGGGAGGGTACCACCTGTATGCCTCAGACTATCTGCGTCCGCGGCCTCCTCCAAAGCTGCAGGCAGACAGGTTGGGGGGGAAGGGCCCGGGCCACCCGGCAGCACTCAAAGGGGAAGAGGCCTCACCTGGCCTGGCAGCGCTGATGAGCATCAGGCCCCGCCCCCGGCCGGAGCCTGACCCCGCCCGCCGGACTCTGCCTGAGCACAGGTGCAGTTCCCAGGGCCGCCGCTAGGGGGCGCTGGCGAGGGTGGGGCTGGGGTTCCGGCACCCTCAGCCCCAAGCGGGTAGGGCGACCTGTGCAACCACGGGGGTACAGATTCCAGAGCCCTGGCAAGGTGCAGGGACCGCAAGCCCGTTTTGGCCATGGGGCCCTCTCCCCTCGGGGGACACCTGCAACCTCCTCCGCACTCACACCCCGAGGGGTGACAGTGCGCTCAGGTCGCCGTAGACGGAGGGGCGGGGTCACCGTCAGGGAGGGTACCCCCTGTATGCCTCGGACTGTCTGCGTCCACGGCCTCCTCCAAAGCTGCAGGAAGACAGGTCGGGGGGGAAAGGCCTGGGCCACCCGGCAGCACTCAAAGGGGAAGAGGCCTCACCTGGCCAGGCAGCGCTGATGAGCCTCAGGCCACGCCCCCGGCCGGAGCCTGACCCCGCCCGCCGGACTCTGCCTGAGCACAGGTGCAGTTCCCAGCGACGAGGGGGCGCAGGCGAGGGGTTTCGGGGACCTTTAGCCCCCACGGGGGTAGGGGACCCTCTACCCCAGGGGGAAACGGGACCCTCTTCCCCTTTGTGGGAAAAGTAAATCTTCCTCCCGGGGCACACCTGCACCCTCCTCTCGGACTCACAAACCCAGGGGCAGGACGTGTGCCCCAAGACGCCCTAGACGAAGGGGCGGGTTCACCGTCAGGGAGGGCAACCCCTGCAAGCCACAGACAGCCGGCGCCCGCGGCGTCCTCCAAAACGGCAGGCAGACATGCCGGCGGGGAAAGCCCTCAGCAACCCAGCACCACTCAAAGGGGAAGAGTCCTCCCCTGCCTCAGCTGCGCTGCTGAGCCCCAGGCTCCGCCCCCGGCCGGAGCCTGACCCCGCCCACCGGACTCTGCCTGAGCACAGGTGCACTTCATAGAGCCGCCGGGGGCGGGGGGGCGCCGGTAAATGGGGGCGGGGACCCTCAGCACCAAGGGGGCAGGGTGACCCCTACACCATGGGGAAAGGGGCCGCTCTTCCATCATGGGGGAAGGAGGCCCACTTCCCCCTTGGGGAACAGTAAACCTTGCCCCGGGGCACACCTGCAGCCTCCTCTCGCACTCACACCAACAGGGGCAGGCCGGGCGCCGGAGGACGCCCTAGACGGAGGGGCGGGGTCACCGTCAGGGAGGGCAACCCCTGCAAGCCTCCGACTGTCTGCGTCCGCGGCGCCCTCCAAAGCTGCAGGCAGACAGGTTGGGGGGGAAAGGCCCGGGCAACCCGGCAGCACTCAAAGGGGAAGAGGCCTCACGTGGCCAGGCAGCGCTGATGGGACTCAGGCCCCGCCCCCGGCCCGAGCCTGACCCCGCCCGCCGGACGCTGCCTGAGCACAGGTGCACTTCACAGAGCCGCGCTAGGGGGCGCTGGCGACGGGGGGCTGGGGTTCGGGGACCCTCAGCCCAAGCGGGTAGGGGGAGCTCTGCAACCACGGGGGTACAGAGTCCAAGAGCCCCGGCAAGGTGCAGGGACCGCAAGCCTGTTTTGGCCATGGGGCCCACTCCCCCTCGGGGAACACCTGCAACCTCCTCCGCACTCACACCCCGAGGGGCTGACAGTGCGCCCAGGACGCCATAGACGGAGTGGCGGGGTCACCGTCAGGGAGGGTACCACCTGTATGCCTCAGAATATCTGCGTCCGCGGCCTCCTCCAAAGCTGCAGCCAGACAGGTCGGGGGGGAAGGGCCCGGGCCACCCCGCAGCACTCAAAGGGGAAGAGGCCTCACCTGGCCTGGCAGCGCTGATGAGCCTCAGGCCCCGCTCCCGGCCGGAGCCTGACCCGCCCGCCGGACTCTGCCTGAGCACACGTGCAGTTCCCAGGGCCGCCGCTAGGGGGCGCTGGCGAGGGTGGGGCTGGGGTTCCGGCACCCTCAGCCCCAAGCGGGTAGGGCGACCTGTGCAACCACGGGGGTACAGATTCCAGAGCCCTGGCAAGGTGCAGGGACCGCAAGCCCGTTTTGGCCATGGGGCCCTCTTCCCCTCGGGGGACACCTGCAACCTCCTCCGCACTCACACCCCGAGGGGTGACAGTGCGCTCAGGTCGCCGTAGACGGAGGGGCGGGGTCACCGTCAGGGAGGGTACCCCCTGTATGCCTCGGACTGTCTGCGTCCACGGCCTCCTCCAAAGCTGCAGGAAGACAGGTCGGGGGGGAAAGGCCTGGGCCACCCGGCAGCACTCAAAGGGGAAGAGGCCTCACCTGGCCAGGCAGCGCTGATGAGCCTCAGGCCACGCCCGCGGCCGGAGCCTGACCCCGCCCGCCGGACTCTGCCTGAGCACACGTGCAGTTCCCAGGGCCGCCGCTAGGGAGCACTGGCGAGGGTGGGGCTGGGGTTCCGGCACCCTCAGCCCCAAGCGGGTAGGGCGACCTGTGCAACCACAGGGGTACAGATTCCAGAGCCCTGGCAAGGTGCAGGGACCGCAAGCCCGTTTTGGCCATGGGGCCCTCTTCCCCTCGGGGGACACCTGCAACCTCCTCCGCACTCACACCCCGAGGGGTGACAGTGCGCTCAGGTCGCCGTAGACGGAGGGGCGGGGTCACCGTCAGGGAGGGTACCCCCTGTATGCCTCGGACTGTCTGCGTCCACGGCCTCCTCCAAAGCTGCAGGAAGACAGGTCGGGGGGGAAAGGCCTGGGCCACCCGGCAGCACTCAAAGGGGAAGAGGCCTCACCTGGCCAGGCAGCGCTGATGAGCCTCAGGCCACGCCCCCGGCCGGAGCCTGACCCCGCCCGCCGGACTCTGCCTGAGCACACGTGCAGTTCCCAGGGCCGCCGCTAGGGAGCACTGGCGAGGGTGGGGCTGGGGTTCCGGCACCCTCAGCCCCAAGCGTGTAGGGGGACCTGTGCAACCACGGGGGTACAGATTCCAGAGCCCCGGCAGGTGCAGGGACCGCAAGCCCGTTTTGGCCATGGGGCCCTCTCCCCCTCGGGGGACACCTGCAACCTCCTCCGCACTCACACCCCGAGGGGTGACAGTGTGCTCAGGTCGCCGTAGACGGAGGGGCGGGGTCACCGTCAGGGAGGGTACCCCCTGTATGCCTCGGACTGTCTGCGTCCACGGCCTCCTCCAAAGCTGCAGGAAGACAGGTCGGGGGGGAAAGGCCTGGGCCACCCGGCAGCACTCACAGGGGAAGAGGCCTCACCTGGCCAGGCAGCGCTGATGAGCCTCAGGCCACGCCCCCGGCCGGAGCCTGACCACGCCCGCCGGACTCTGCCTGAGCACAGGTGCAGTTCCCAGCGACGAGGGGGCGCAGGCGAGGGGTTTCGGGGACCTTTAGCCCCCACGGGGGTAGGGGACCCTCTACCCCAGGGGGAAACGGGACCCTCTTCCCCTTTGTGGGAAAAGTAAATCTTCCTCCCGGGCCACACCTGCACCCTCCTCTCGGACTCACAAACCCAGGGGCAGGACGTGTGCCCCAAGACGCCCTAGACGAAGGGGCGGGTTCACCGTCAGGGAGGGCAACCCCTGCAAGCCACAGACAGCCGGCGCCCGCGGCGTCCTCCAAAACGGCAGGCAGACATGCCGGCGGGGAAAGCCCTCAGCAACCCAGCACCACTCAAAGGGGAAGAGTCCTCCCCTGCCTCAGCTGCGCTGCTGAGCCCCAGGCTCCGCCCCCGGCCGGAGCCTGACCCCGCCCACCGGACTCTGCCTGAGCACAGGTTCACTTCATAGAGCCGCCGGGGGCGGGGGGGCGCCGGTAAATGGGGGCGGGGACCCTCAGCACCAAGGGGGCAGGGTGACCCCTACACCATGGGGAAAGGGGCCGCTCTTCCCCCATGGGGGAAGGAGGCCCACTTCCCCCTTGGGGAAAAGTAAACCTTGCCCCGGGGCACACCTGCAGCCTCCTCTCGCACTCACACCAACAGGGGCAGGCCGGGCGCCGGAGGACGCCCTAGACGGAGGGGCGGGGTCACCGTCAGGGAGGGCAACCCCTGCAAGCCTCCGACTGTCTGCGTCCGCGGCGCCCTCCAAAGCTGCAGGCAGACAGGTTGGGGGGGAAAGGCCCGGGCAACCCGGCAGCACTCAAAGGGGAAGAGGCCTCACGTGGCCAGGCAGCGCTGATGGGACTCAGGCCCCGCCCCCGGCCCGAGCCTGACCCCGCCCGCCGGACGCTGCCTGAGCACAGGTGCACTTCACAGAGCCGCGCTAGGGGGCGCTGGCGACGGGGGGCTGGGGTTCGGGGACCCTCAGCCCAAGCGGGTAGGGGGAGCTCTGCAACCACGGGGGTACAGAGTCCAAGAGCCCCGGCAAGGTGCAGGGACCGCAAGCCTGTATCGGCCATGGGGCCCTCTCCCCCTCGGGGAACACCTGCAACCGCCTGCGCACTCACACCCCGAGGGGCTGACAGTGCGCCCAGGACGCCATAGACGGTGGGGCGGGGTCACCGTCAGGGAGGGTACCACCTGTATGCCTCAGACTATCTGCGTCCGCGGCCTCCTCCAAAGCTGCAGGCAGACAGGTCGGGGGGGAAGGGCCCGGGCCACCCGGCAGCACTCAAAGGGGAAGAGGCCTCACCTGGCCAGGCAGCGCTGATGAGCCTCAGGCCCCGCCCCCGGCCTGAGCCTGACCCCGCCCGCCGGACTCTGCCTGAGCACACGTGCAGTTCCCAGGGCCGCCGCTAGGGAGCACTGGCGAGGGTGGGGCTGGGGTTCCGGCACCCTCAGCCCCAAGCGTGTAGGGGGACCTGTGCAACCACGGGGGTACAGATTCCAGAGCCCCGGCAGGTGCAGGGACCGCAAGCCCGTTTTGGCCATGGGGCCCTCTCCCCCTCGGGGGACACCTGCAACCTCCTCCGCACTCACACCCCGAGGGGTGACAGTGCGCTCAGGTCGCCATAGACGGAGGGGCGGGGTCACCGTCAGGGAGGGTACCACCTGTATGCCTCGGACTATCTGGGTCCGTGGCCTCCTCCAAAGCTGCAGGCAGACAGGTCGGGGGGGAAGGGCCCGGGCCACCCGGCAGCACTCAAAGGGGAAGAGGCCTCACCTGGCCTGGCAGCGCTGATGAGCCTCAGGCCCCGCCCCCGGCCGGAGCCTGACCCCGCCCACCGGACTCTGCCTGAGCACAGGTGCACTTCATAGAGCCGCCGGGGGCGGGGGGGCGCCGGTAAATGGGGGCGGGGACCCTCAGCACCAAGGGGGCAGGGTGACCCCTACACCATGGGGAAAGGGGCCGCTCTTCCCCCATGGGGGAAGGAGGCCCACTTCCCCCTTGGGGAACAGTAAACCTTGCCCCGGGGCACACCTGCAGCCTCCTCTCGCACTCACACCAACAGGGGCAGGCCGGGCGCCGGAGGACGCCCTAGACGGAGGGGCGGGGTCACCGTCAGGGAGGGCAACCCCTGCAAGCCTCCGACTGTCTGCGTCCGCGGCGCCCTCCAAAGCTGCAGGCAGACAGGTTGGGGGGGAAAGGCCCAGGCAACCCGGCAGCACTCAAAGGGGAAGAGGCCTCACGTGGCCAGGCAGCGCTGATGGGACTCAGGCCCCGCCCCCGGCCCGAGCCTGACCCCGCCCGCCGGACGCTGCCTGAGCACAGGTGCACTTCACAGAGCCGCGCTAGGGGGCGCTGGCGACGGGGGGCTGGGGTTCGGGGACCCTCAGCCCAAGCGGGTAGGGGGAGCTCTGCAACCACGGGGGTACAGAGTCCAAGAGCCCCGGCAAGGTGCAGGGACCGCAAGCCTGTTTTGGCCATGGGGCCCTCTCCCCCTCGGGGAACACCTGCAACCACCTCCGCACTCACACCCCGAGGGGCTGACAGTGCGCCCAGGACGCCATAGACGGAGGGGCGGGGTCACCGTCAGGGAGGGTACCACCTGTATGCCTCAGACTATCTGCGTCCGCGGCCTCCTCCAAAGCTGCAGGCACACAGGTCGGGGGGGAAGGGCCCGGGCCACCCGGCAGCACTCAAAGGGGAAGAGGCCTCACCTGGCCTGGCAGCGCTGATGAGCCTCAGGCCCCGCCCCCGGCCGGAGCCTGACCCCGCCCGCCGGACTCTGCCTGAGCACAGGTGCAGTTCCCAGGGCCGCCGCTAGGGGGCGCTGGCGAGGGTGGGGCTGGGGTTCCGGCACCCTCAGCCCCAAGCGGGTAGGGCGACCTGTGCAACCACGGGGGTACAGATTCCAGAGCCCTGGCAAGGTGCAGGGACCGCAAGCCCGTTTTGGCCATGGGGCCCTCTTCCCCTCGGGGGACACCTGCAACCTCCTCCGCACTCACACCCCGAGGGGTGACAGTGCGCTCAGGTCGCCGTAGACGGAGGGGCGGGGTCACCGTCAGGGAGGGTACCCCCTGTATGCCTCGGACTGTCTGCGTCCACGGCCTCCTCCAAAGCTGCAGGAAGACAGGTCGGGGGGGAAAGGCCTGGGCCACCCGGCAGCACTCAAAGGGGAAGAGGCCTCACCTGGCCAGGCAGCGCTGATGAGCCTCAGGCCACGCCCCCGGCCGGAGCCTGACCCCGCCCGCCGGACTCTGCCTGAGCACAGGTGCAGTTCCCAGCGACGAGGGGGCGCAGGCGAGGGGTTTCGGGGACCTTTAGCCCCCACGGGGGTAGGGGACCCTCTACCCCAGGGGGAAACGGGACCCTCTTCCCCTTTGTGGGAAAAGTAAATCTTCCTCCCGGGGCACACCTGCACCCTCCTCTCGGACTCACAAACCCAGGGGCAGGACGTGTGCCCCAAGACGCCCTAGACGAAGGGGCGGGTTCACCGTCAGGGAGGGCAACCCCTGCAAGCCACAGACAGCCGGCGCCCGCGGCGTCCTCCAAAACGGCAGGCAGACATGCCGGCGGGGAAAGCCCTCAGCAACCCAGCACCACTCAAAGGGGAAGAGTCCTCCCCTGCCTCAGCTGCGCTGCTGAGCCCCAGGCTCCGCCCCCGGCCGGAGCCTGACCCCGCCCACCGGACTCTGCCTGAGCACAGGTGCACTTCATAGAGCCGCCGGGGGCGGGGGGGCGCCGGTAAATGGGGGCGGGGACCCTCAGCACCAAGGGGGCAGGGTGACCCCTACACCATGGGGAAAGGGGCCGCTCTTCCCCCATGGGGGAAGGAGGCCCACTTCCCCCTTGGGGAACAGTAAACCTTGCCCCGGGGCACACCTGCAGCCTCCTCTCACACTCACACCAACAGGGGCAGGCCGGGCGCCGGAGGACGCCCTAGACGGAGGGGCGGGGTCACCGTCAGGGAGGGCAACCCCTGCAAGCCTCCGACTGTCTGCGTCCGCGGCGCCCTCCAAAGCTGCAGGCAGACAGGTTGGGGGGGAAAGGCCCGGGCAACCCGGCAGCACTCAAAGGGGAAGAGGCCTCACGTGGCCAGGCAGCGCTGATGGGACTCAGGCCCCGCCCCCGGCCCGAGCCTGACCCCGCCCGCCGGACGCTGCCTGAGCACAGGTGCACTTCACAGAGCTGCGCTAGGGGGCGCTGGCGACGGGGGGCTGGGGTTCGGGGACCCTCAGCCCAAGCGGGTAGGGGGAGCTCTGCAACCACGGGGGTACAGAATCCAAGAGCCCCGGCAAGGTGCAGGGACCGCAAGCCTGTTTTGGCCATGGGGCCCTCTCCCCCTCGGGGAACACCTGCAACCTCCTCCGCACTCACACCCCGAGGGGCTGACAGTGCCCCCAGGACGCCATAGACGGAGGGGCGGGGTCACCGTCAGGGAGGGTACCACCTGTATGCCTCAGACTATCTGCGTCCGCGGCCTCCTCCAAAGCTGCAGGCAGACAGGTCGGGGGGGAAGGGCCCGGGCCACCCGGCAGCACTCAAAGGGGAAGAGGCCTCACCTGGCCTGGCAGCGCTGATGAGCCTCAGGCCCCGCCCCCGGCCGGAGCCTGACCCCGCCCGCCGGACTCTGCCTGAGCACACGTGCAGTTCCCAGGGCCGCCGCTAGGGGGCGCTGGCGAGGGTGGGGCTGGGGCTCCGGCACCCTCAGCCCCAAGCGGGTAGGGCGACCTGTGCAACCACGGGGGTACAGATTCCAGAGCCCTGGCAAGGTGCAGGGACCGCAAGCCCGTTTTGGCCATGGGGCCCTCTTCCCCTCGGGGGACACCTGCAACCTCCTCCGCACTCACACCCCGAGGGGTGACAGTGCGCTCAGGTCGCCGTAGACGGAGGGGCGGGGTCACCGTCAGGGAGGGTACCCCCTGTATGCCTCGGACTGTCTGTGTCCACGGCCTCCTCCAAAGCTGCAGGAAGACAGGTCGGGGGGGAAAGGCCTGGGCCACCCGGCAGCACTCAAAGGGGAAGAGGCCTCACCTGGCCAGGCAGCGCTGATGAGCCTCAGGCCACGCCCCCGGCCGGAGCCTGACCCCGCCCGCCGGACTCTGCCTGAGCACACGTGCAGTTCCCAGGGCCGCCGCTAGGGAGCACTGGCGAGGGTGGGGCTGGGGTTCCGGCACCCTCAGCCCCAAGCGGGTAGGGCGACCTGTGCAACCACGGGGGTACAGATTCCAGAGCCCCGGCAGGTGCAGGGACCGCAAGCCCGTTTTGGACATGGGGCCCTCTCCCCCTCGGGGGACACCTGCAACCTCCTCCGCACTCACACCCCGAGGGGTGACAGTGCGCTCAGGTCGCCGTAGACGGAGGGGCGGGGTCACCGTCAGGGAGGGTACGCCCTGTATGCCTCGGACTGTCTGCGTCCACGGCCTCCTCCAAAGCTGCAGGAAGACAGGTCGGGGGGGAAAGGCCTGGGCCACCCGGCAGCACTCAAAGGGGAAGAGGCCTCACCTGGCCAGGCAGCGCTGATGAGCCTCAGGCCACGCCCCCGGCCGGAGCCTGACCCCGCCCGCCGGACTCTGCCTGAGCACAGGTGCAGTTCCCAGCGACGAGGGGGCGCAGGCGAGCGGTTTCGGGGACCTTTAGCCCCCACGGGGGTAGGGGACCCTCTACCCCAGGGGGAAACGGGACCCTCTTCCCCTTTGTGGGAAAAGTAAATCTTCCTCCCGGGCCACACCTGCACCCTCCTCTCGGACTCACAAACCCAGGGGCAGGACGTGTGCCCCAAGACGCCCTAGACGAAGGGGCGGGTTCACCGTCAGGGAGGGCAACCCCTGCAAGCCACAGACAGCCGGCGCCCGCGGCGTCCTCCAAAACGGCAGGCAGACATGCCGGCGGGGAAAGCCCTCAGCAACCCAGCACCACTCAAAGGGGAAGAGTCCTCCCCTGCCTCAGCTGCGCTGCTGAGCCCCAGGCTCCGCCCCCGGCCGGAGCCTGACCCCGCCCACCGGACTCTGCCTGAGCACAGGTGCACTTCATAGAGCCGCCGGGGGCGGGGGGGCGCCGGTAAATGGGGGCGGGGACCCTCAGCACCAAGGGGGCAGGGTGACCCCTACACCATGGGGAAAGGGGCCGCTCTTCCCCCATGGGGGAAGGAGGCCCACTTCCCCCTTGGGGAACAGTAAACCTTGCCCCGGGGCACACCTGCAGCCTCCTCTCGCACTCACACCAACAGGGGCAGGCCGGGCGCCGGAGGACGCCCTAGACGGAGGGGCGGGGTCACCGTCAGGGAGGGCAACCCCTGCAAGCCTCCGACTGTCTGCGTCCGCGGCGCCCTCCAAAGCTGCAGGCAGACAGGTTGGGGGGGAAAGGCCCGGGCAACCCGGCAGCACTCAAAGGGGAAGAGGCCTCACGTGGCCAGGCAGCGCTGATGGGACTCAGGCCCCGCCCCCGGCCCGAGCCTGACCCCGCCCGCCGGACGCTGCCTGAGCACAGGTGCACTTCACAGAGCCGCGCTAGGGGGCGCTGGCGACGGGGGGCTGGGGTTCGGGGACCCTCAGCCCAAGCGGGTAGGGGGAGCTCTGCAACCACGGGGGTACAGAGTCCAAGAGCCCCGGCAAGGTGCAGGGACCGCAAGCCTGTTTTGGCCATGGGGCCCTCTCCCCCTCGGGGAACACCTGCAACCTCCTCCGCACTCACACCCCGAGGGGCTGACAGTGCGCCCAGGACGCCATAGACGGAGGGGCGGGGTCACCGTCAGGGAGGGTACCACCTGTATGCCTCAGACTATCTGCGTCCGCGGCCTCCTCCAAAGCTGCAGGCAGACAGGTCGGGGGGGAAGGGCCCGGGCCACCCGGCAGCACTCAAAGGGGAAGAGGCCTCACCTGGCCTGGCAGCGCTGATGAGCCTCAGGCCCCGCCCCCGGCCGGAGCCTGACCCCGCCCAACGGACTCTGCCTGAGCACAGGTGCACTTCATAGAGCCGCCGGGGGCGGGGGGGCGCCGGTAAATGGGGCGGGGACCCTCAGCACCAAGGGGGCAGGGTGACCCCTACACCATGGGGAAAGGGGCCGCTCTTCCCCCATGGGGGAAGGAGGCCCACTTCCCCCTTGGGGAACAGTAAACCTTGCCCCGGGGCACACCTGCAGCCTCCTCTCGCACTCACACCAACAGGGGCAGGCGGGCGCCGGAGGACGCCCTAGACGGAGGGGCGGGGTCACCGTCAGGGAGGGCAATCTCTGCAAGCCTCTGACTGTCTGCGTCCGCGGCGCCCTCCAAAGCTGCAGGCAGACAGGTTGGGGGGGAAAGGCCCGGGCAACCCGGCAGCACACAAAGGGGAAGAGGCCTCACGTGGCCAGGCAGCGCTGATGGGACTCAGGCCCCGCCCCCGGCCCGAGCCTGACCCCGCCCGCCGGACGCTGCCTGAGCACAGGTGCACTTCACAGAGCCGCGCTAGGGGGCGCTGGCGACGGGGGGCTGGGGTTCGGGGACCCTCAGCCCAAGCGGGTAGGGGGAGCTCTGCAACCACGGGGGTACAGAGTCCAAGAGCCCCGGCAAGGTGCAGGGACCGCAAGCCTGTTTTGGCCATGGGGCCCTCTCCCCCTCGGGGAACACCTGCAACCTCCTCCGCACTCACACCCCGAGGGGCTGACAGTGTGCCCAGGACGCCATAGACGGAAGGGCGGGGTCACCGTCAGGGAGGGTACCACCTGTATGCCTCAGACTATCTGCGTCCGCGGCCTCCTCCAAAGCTGCAGGCAGACAGGTTGGGGGGGAAGGGCCCGGGCCACCCGGCAGCACTCAAAGGGGAAGAGGCCTCACCAGGCCTGGCAGCGCTGATGAGCCTCAGGCCACGCCCCCGGCCGGAGCCTGACCCCGCCCGCCGGACTCTGCCTGAGCACAGGTGCAGTTCCCAGGGCCGCCGCTAGGGGGCGCTGGCGAGGGTGGGGCTCGGGTTCCGGCACCCTCAGCCCCAAGCGGGTAGGGCGACCTGTGCAACCACGGGGGTACAGATTCCAGAGCCCTGGCAAGGTGCAGGGACCGCAAGCCCGTTTTGGCCATGGGGCCCTCTCCCCTCGGGGGACACCTGCAACCTCCTCCGCACTCACACCCCTAGGGGTGACAGTGCGCTCAGGTCGCCGTAGACGGAGGGGCGGGATCACCGTCAGGGAGGGTACCCCCTGTATGCCTCGGACTGTCTGCGTCCACGGCCTCCTCCAAAGCTGCAGGAAGACAGGTCGGGGGGGAAAGGCCTGGGCCACCCGGCAGCACTCAAAGGGGAAGAGGCCTCACCTGGCCAGGCAGCGCTGATGAGCCTCAGGCCCCGCCCCCGGCCGGAGCCTGACCCCGCCCGCCGGACTCTGCCTGAGCACAGGTGCAGTTCCCAGCGACGAGGGGGCGCAGGCGAGGGGTTTCGGGGACCTTTAGCCCCCACGGGGGTAGGGGACCCTCTACCCCAGGGGGAAACGGGACCCTCTTCCCCTTTGTGGGAAAAGTAAATCTTCCTCCCGGGCCACACCTGCACCCTCCTCTCGGACTCACAAACCCAGGGGCAGGACGTGTGCCCCAAGACGCCCTAGACGAAGGGGCGGGTTCACCGTCAGGGAGGGCAACCCCTGCAAGCCACAGACAGCCGGCGCCCGCGGCGTCCTCCAAAACGGCAGGCAGACATGCCGGCGGGGAAAGCCCTCAGCAACCCAGCACCACTCAAAGGGGAAGAGTCCTCCCCTGCCTCAGCTGCGCTGCTGAGCCCCAGGCTCCGCCCCCGGCCGGAGCCTGACCCCGCCCACCGGACTCTGCCTGAGCACAGGTGCACTTCATAGAGCCGCCGGGGGCGGGGGGGCGCCGGTAAATGGGGGCGGGGACCCTCAGCACCAAGGGGGCAGGGTGACCCCTACACCATGGGGAAAGGGGCCGCTCTTCCCCCATGGGGGAAGGAGGCCCACTTCCCCCTTGGGGAACAGTAAACCTTGCCCCGGGGCACACCTGCAGCCTCCTCTCGCACTCACACCAACAGGGGCAGGCCGGGCGCCGGAGGACGCCCTAGACGGAGGGGCGGGGTCACCGTCAGGGAGGGCAACCCCTGCAAGCCTCCGACTGTCTGCGTCCGCGGCGCCCTCCAAAGCTGCAGGCAGACAGGTTGGGGGGGAAAGGCCCGGGCAACCCGGCAGCACTCAAAGGGGAAGAGGCCTCACGTGGCCAGGCAGCGCTGATGGGACTCAGGCCCCGCCCCCGGCCCGAGCCTGACCCCGCCCGCCGGACGCTGCCTGAGCACAGGTGCACTTCACAGAGCCGCGCTAGGGGGCGCTGGCGACGGGGGGCTGGGGTTCGGGGACCCTCAGCCCAAGCGGGTAGGGGGAGCTCTGCAACCACGGGGGTACAGAGTCCAAGAGCCCCGGCAAGGTGCAGGGACCGCAAGCCTGTTTTGGCCATGGGGCCCTCTCCCCCTCGGGGAACACCTGCAACCTCCTCCGCACTCACACCCCGAGGGGCTGACAGTGCGCCCAGGACGCCATAGACGGAGTGGCGGGGTCACCGTCAGGGAGGGTACCACCTGTATGCCTCAGACTATCTGCGTCCGTGGCCTCCTCCAAAGCTGCAGGCAGACAGGTCGGGGGGGAAGGGCCCGGGCCACCCGGCAGCACTCAAAGGGGAAGAGGCCTCACCTGGCCTGGCAGCGCTGATGAGCCTCAGGCCCCGCCCCCGGCCGGAGCCTGACCCGCCCGCCGGACTCTGCCTGAGCACACGTGCAGTTCCCAGGGCCGCCGCTAGGGGGCGCTGGCGAGGGTGGGGCTGGGGTTCCGGCACCCTCAGCCCCAAGCGGGTAGGGCGACCTGTGCAACCACGGGGGTACAGATTCCAGAGCCCTGGCAAGGTGCAGGGACCGCAAGCCCGTTTTGGCCATGGGGCCCTCTTCCCCTCGGGGGACACCTGCAACCTCCTCCGCACTCACACCCCGAGGGGTGACAGTGCGCTCAGGTCGCCGTAGACGGAGGGGCGGGGTCACCGTCAGGGAGGGTACCCCCTGTATGCCTCGGACTGTCTGCGTCCACGGCCTCCTCCAAAGCTGTAGGAAGACAGGTCGGGGGGGAAAGGCCTGGGCCACCCGGCAGCACTCAAAGGGGAAGAGGCCTCACCTGGCCTGGCAGCGCTGATGAGCCTCAGGCCCCGCCCCCGGCCGGAGCCTGACCCCGCCCACCGGACTCTGCCTGAGCACTGGTGCACTTCATAGAGCCGCCGGGGGCGGGGGGGCGCCGGTAAATGGGGGCGGGGACCCTCAGCACCAAGGGGGCAGGGTGATCCCTACACCATGGGGAAAGGGGCCGCTCTTCCCCCATGGGGGAAGGAGGCCCACTTCCCCCTTGGGGAACAGTAAACCTAGCCCCGGGGCACACCTGCAGCCTCCTCTCGCACTCACACCAACAGGGGCAGGCCGGGCGCCGGAGGACGCCCTAGACGGAGGGGCGGGGTCACCGTCAGGGAGGGCAACCCCTGCAAGCCTCCGACTGTCTGCGTCCGCGGCCCCCTCCAAAGCTGCAGGCAGACAGGTTGGGGGGGAAAGGCCCGGGCAACCCGGCAGCACTCAAAGGGGAAGAGGCCTCACGTGGCCAGGCAGCGCTGATGGGACTCAGGCCCCGCCCCCGGCCCGAGCCTGACCCCGCCCGCCGGACGCTGCCTGAGCACAGGTGCACTTCACAGAGCCGCGCTAGGGGGCGCTGGCGACGGGGGGCTGGGGTTCGGGGACCCTCAGCCCAAGCGGGTAGGGGGAGCTCTGCAACCACGGGGGTACAGAGTCCAAGAGCCCCGGCAAGGTGCAGGGACCGCAAGCCTGTTTTGGCCATGGGGCCCTCTCCCCCTCGGGGAACACCTGCAACCTCCTCCGCACTCACACCCCGAGGGGCTGACATGCGCCCAGGACGCCGTAGACGGAGGGGCGGGGTCACCGTCAGGGAGGGTACGCCCTGTATGCCTCGGACTGTCTGCGTCCACGGCCTCCTCCAAAGCTGCAGGAAGACAGGTCGGGGGGGAAAGGCCTGGGCCACCCGGCAGCACTCAAATGGGAAGAGGCCTCACCTGGCCAGGCAGCGCTGATGAGACTCAGGCCACGCCCCCGGCCGGAGCCTGACCCCGCCCGCCGGACTCTGCCTGAGCACACGTGCAGTTCCCAGGGCCGCCGCTAGGGAGCACTGGCGAGGGTGGGGCTGGGGTTCCGGCACCCTCAGCCCCAAGCGGGTAGGTCGACCTGTGCAACCACGGGGGTACAGATTCCAGAGCCCTGGCAAGGTGCAGGGACCGCAAGCCCGTTTTGGCCATGGGGCCCTCTTCCCCTCGGGGGACACCTGCAACCTCCTCCGCACTCACACCCCGAGGGGTGACAGTGCGCTCAGGTCGCCGTAGACGGAGGGGCGGGGTCACCGTCAGGGAGGGTACCCCCTGTATGCCTCGGACTGTCTGCGTCCACGGCCTCCTCCAAAGCTGTAGGAAGACAGGTCGGGGGGGAAAGGCCTGGGCCACCCGGCAGCACTCAAAGGGGAAGAGGCCTCACCTGGCCAGGCAGCGCTGATGAGCCTCAGGCCACGCCCCCGGCCGGAGCCTGACCCCGCCCGCCGGACTCTGCCTGAGCACACGTGCAGTTCCCAGGGCCGCCGCTAGGGAGCACTGGCGAGGGTGGGGCTGGGGTTCCGGCACCCTCAGCCCCAAGCGTGTAGGGGGACCTGTGCAACCACGGGGGTACAGATTCCAGAGCCCCGGCAGGTGCAGGGACCGCAAGCCCGTTTTGGCCATGGGGCCCTCTCCCCCTCGGAGGACACCTGCAACCTCCTCCGCAGTCACACCCCGAGGGGTGACAGTGCGCTCAGGTCGCCGTAGACGGAAGGGCGGGGTCACCGTCAGGGAGGGTACCCCCTGTATGCCTCGGACTGTCTGCGTCCACGGCCTCCTCCAAAGCTGCAGGAAGACAGGTCGGGGGGGAAAGGCCTGGGCCACCCGGCAGCACTCAAAGGGGAAGAGGCCTCACCTGGCCAGGCAGCGCTGATGAGCCTCAGGCCACGCCCCCGGCCGGAGCCTGACCCCGCCCGCCGGACTCTGCCTGAGCACAGGTGCAGTTCCCAGCGACGAGGGGGCGCAGGCGAGGGGTTTCGGGGACCTTTAGCCCCCACGGGGGTAGGGGACCCTCTACCCCAGGGGGAAACGGGACCCTCTTCCCCTTTGTGGGAAAAGTAAATCTTCCTCCCGGGGCACACCTGCACCCTCCTCTCGGACTCACAAACCCAGGGGCAGGACGTGTGCCCCAAGACGCCCTAGACGAAGGGGCGGGTTCACCGTCAGGGAGGGCAACCCCTGCAAGCCACAGACAGCCGGCGCCCGCGGCGTCCTCCAAAACGGCAGGCAGACATGCCGGCGGGGAAAGCCCTCAGCAACCCAGCACCACTCAAAGGGGAAGAGTCCTCCCCTGCCTCAGCTGCGCTGCTGAGCCCCAGGCTCCGCCCCCGGCCGGAGCCTGACCCCGCCCACCGGACTCTGCCTGAGCACAGGTGCACTTCATAGAGCCGCCGGGGGCGGGGGGGCGCCGGTAAATGGGGGCGGGGACCCTCAGCACCAAGGGGGCAGGGTGACCCCTACACCATGGGGAAAGGGGCCGCTCTTCCCCCATGGGGGAAGGAGGCCCACTTCCCCCTTGGGGAACAGTAAACCTTGCCCCGGGGCACACCTGCAGCCTCCTCTCGCACTCACACCAACAGGGGCAGGCCGGGCGCCGGAGGACGCCCTAGACGGAGGGGCGGGGTCACCGTCAGGGAGGGCAACCCCTGCAAGCCTCCGACTGTCTGCGTCCGCGGCGCCCTCCAAAGCTGCAGGCAGACAGGTTGGGGGGGAAAGGCCCGGGCAACCCGGCAGCACTCAAAGGGGAAGAGGCCTCACGTGGCCAGGCAGCGCTGATGGGACTCAGGCCCCGCCCCCGGCCCGAGCCTGACCCCGCCCGCCGGACGCTGCCTGAGCACAGGTGCACTTCACAGAGCCGCGCTAGGGGGCGCTGGCGACGGGGGGCTGGGGTTCGGGGACCCTCAGCCCAAGCGGGTAGGGGGAGCTCTGCAACCACGGGGGTACAGAGTCCAAGAGCCCCGGCAAGGTGCAGGGACCGCAAGCCTGTTTTGGCCATGGGGCCCTCTCCCCCTCGGGGAACACCTGCAACCTCCTCCGCACTCACACCCCGAGGGGCTGACAGTGCGCCCAGGACGCCATAGACGGAGGGGTGGGGTCACCGTCAGGGAGGGTACCACCTGTATGCCTCAGACTATCTGCGTCCGCGGCCTCCTCCAAAGCTGCAGGCAGACAGGTCGGGGGGGAAGGGCCCGGGCCACCCGGCAGCACTCAAAGGGGAAGAGGCCTCACCTGGCCTGGCAGCGCTGATGAGCCTCAGGCCCCGCCCCCGGCCGGAGCCTGACCCCGCCCGCCGGACTCTGCCTGAGCACACGTGCAGTTCCCAGGGCCGCCGCTAGGGGGCGCTGGCGAGGGTGGGGCTGGGGTTCCGGCACCCTCAGCCCCAAGCGGGTAGGGCGACCTGTGCAACCACGGGGGTACAGATTCCAGAGCCCTGGCAAGGTGCAGGGACCGCAAGCCCGTTTTGGCCATGGGGCCCTCTTCCCCTCGGGGGACACCTGCAACCTCCTCCGCACTCACACCCCGAGGGGTGACAGTGCGCTCAGGTCGCCGTAGACGGAGGGGCGGGGTCACCGTCAGGGAGGGTACCCCCTGTATGCCTCGGACTGTCTGCGTCCACGGCCTCCTCCAAAGCTGCAGGAAGACAGGTCGGGGGGGACAGGCCTGGGCCACCCGGCAGCACTCAAAGGGGAAGAGGCCTCACCTGGCCAGGCAGCGCTGATGAGCCTCAGGCCACGCCCCCGGCCGGAGCCTGACCCCGCCCGCCGGACTCTGCCTGAGCACACGTGCAGTTCCCAGGGCCGCCGCTAGGGAGCACTGGCGAGGGTGGGGCTGGGGTTCAGGCACCCTCAGCCCCAAGCGTGTAGGGGGACCTGTGCAACCACGGGGGTACAGATTCCAGAGCCCCGGCAGGTGCAGGGACCGCAAGCCCGTTTTGGCCATGGGGCCCTCTCCCCCTCGGGGGACACCTGCAACCTCCTCCGCACTCACACCCCGAGGGGTGACAGTGCGCTCAGGTCGCCATAGACGGAGGGGCGGGGTCACCGTCAGGGAGGGTACCACCTGTATGCCTCAGACTATCTGCGTCCGCGGCCTCCTCCCAGCTGCAGGCAGACAGGTCGGGGGGGAAGGGCCCGGGCCACCCGGCAGCACTCAAAGGGGAAGAGGCCTCACCTGGCCTGGCAGCGCTGATGAGCCTCAGGCCCCGCCCCTGGCCGGAGCCTGACCCCGCCCACCGGACTCTGCCTGAGCACAGGTGCACTTCATAGAGCCACCGGGGGCGGGGGGGCGCCGGTAAATGGGGGCGGGGACCCTCAGTACCAAGGGGGCAGGGTGACCCCTACACCATGGGGAAAGGGGCCGCTCTTCCCCCATGGGGGAAGGAGGCCCACTTCCCCCTTGGGGAACAGTAAACCTAGCCCCGGGGCACACCTGCAGCCTCCTCTCGCACTCACACCAACAGGGGCAGGCCGGGCGCCGGAGGACGCCCTAGACGGAGGGGCGGGGTCACCGTCAGGGAGGGCAACCCCTGCAAGCCTCCGACTGTCTGCGTCCGCGGCCCCCTTCCAAGCTGCAGGCAGACAGGTTGGGGGGGAAAGGCCCGGGCAACCCGGCAGCACTCAAAGGGGAAGAGGCCTCACGTGGCCAGGCAGCGCTGATGGGACTCAGGCCCCGCCCCCGGCCCGAGCCTGACCCCGCCCGCCGGACGCTGCCTGAGCACAGGTGCACTTCACAGAGCCGCGCTAGGGGGCGCTGGCGACGGGGGGCTGGGGTTCGGGGACCCTCAGCCCAAGCGGGTAGGGGGAGCTCTGCAACCACGGGAGTACAGAGTCCAAGAGCCCCGGCAAGGTGCAGGGACCGCAAGCCTGTTTTGGCCATGGGGCCCTCTCCCCCTCGGGGAACACCTGCAACCTCCTCCGCACTCACACCCCGAGGGGCTGACAGTGCGCCCAGGACGCCATAGACGGAGGGGCGGGGTCACCGTCAGGGAGGGTACCACCTGTATGCCTCAGACTATCTGCGTCCGCGGCCTCCTCCAAAGCTGCAGGCAGACAGGTCGGGGGGGAAGGGCCCGGGCCACCCGGCAGCACTCAAAGGGGAAGAGGCCTCACCTGGCCTGGCAGCGCTGATGAGCCTCAGGCCCCGCCCCCGGCCGGAGCCAGACCCCGCCCGCCGGACTCTGCCTGAGCACACGTGCAGTTCCCAGGGCCGCCGCTAGGGGGCGCTGGCGAGGGTGGGGCTGGGGTTCCGGCACCCTCAGCCCCAAGCGGGTAGGGCGACCTGTGCAACCACGGGGGTACAGATTCCAGAGCCCTGGCAAGGTGCAGGGACCGCAAGCCCGGTTTGGCCATGGGGCCCTCTTCCCCTCGGGGGACACCTGCAACCTCCTCCGCACTCACACCCCGAGGGGTGACAGTGCGCTCAGGTCGCCGTAGACGGAGGGGCGGGGTCACCGTCAGGGAGGGTACCCCCTGTATGCCTCGGACTGTCTGCGTCCACGGCCTCCTCCAAAGCTGCAGGAAGACAGGTCGGGGGGGAAAGGCCTGGGCCACCCGGCAGCACTCAAAGGGGAAGAGGCCTCACCTGGCCAGGCAGCGCTGATGAGCCTCAGGCCACGCCCCCGGCCGGAGCCTGACCCCGCCCGCCGGACTCTGCCTGAGCACACGTGCAGTTCCCAGGGCCGCCGCTAGGGAGGACTGGCGAGGGTGGGGCAGGGGTTCCGGCACCCTCAGCCCCAAGCGGGTAGGGCGACCTGTGCAACCACGGGGGTACAGATTCCAGAGCCCTGGCAAGGTGCAGGGACCGCAAGCCCGTTTTGGCCATGGGGCCCTCTTCCCCTCGGGGGACACCTGCAACCTCCTCCGCACTCACACCCCGAGGGGTGACAGTGCGCTCAGGTCGCCGTAGACGGAGGGGCGGGGTCACCGTCAGGGAGGGTACCCCCTGTATGCCTCGGACTGTCTGCGTCCACGGCCTCCTCCAAAGCTGCAGGAAGACAGGTCGGGGGGGAAAGGCCTGGGCCACCCGGCAGCACTCAAAGGGGAAGAGGCCTCATCTGGCCAGGCAGCGCTGATGAGCCTCAGGCCACGCCCCCGGCCGGAGCCTGACCCCGCCCGCCGGACTCTGCCTGAGCACACATGCAGTTCCCAGCGAGGAGGGGGCGCAGGCGAGGGGTTTCGGGGACCTTTAGCCCCCACGGGGGTAGGGGACCCTCTACCCCAGGGGGAAACGGGACCCTCTTCCCCTTTGTGGGAAAAGTAAATCTTCCTCCCGGGGCACACCTGCACCCTCCTCTCGGACTCACAAACCCAGGGGCAGGACGTGTGCCCCAAGACGCCCTAGACGAAGGGGCGGGTTCACCGTCAGGGAGGGCAACCCCTGCAAGCCACAGACAGCCGGCGCCCGCGGCGTCCTCCAAAACGGCAGGCAGACATGCCGGCGGGGAAAGCCCTCAGCAACCCAGCACCACTCAAAGGGGAAGAGTCCTCCCCTGCCTCAGCTGCGCTGCTGAGCCCCAGGCTCCGCCCCCGGCCGGAGCCTGACCCCGCCCACCGGACTCTGCCTGAGCACAGGTGCACTTCATAGAGCCGCCGGGGGCGGGGGGGCGCCGGTAAATGGGGGCGGGGACCCTCAGCACCAAGGGGGCAGGGTGACCCCTACACCATGGGGAAAGGGGCCGCTCTTCCCCCATGGGGGAAGGAGGCCCACTTCCCCCTTGGGGAACAGTAAACCTTGCCCCGGGGCACACCTGCAGCCTCCTCTCGCACTCACACCAACAGGGGCAGGCCGGGCGCGGAGGACGCCCTAGACGGAGGGGCGGGGTCACCGTCAGGGAGGGCAACCCCTGCAAGCCTCCGACTGTCTGCGTCCGCGGCGCCCTCCAAAGCTGCAGGCAGACAGGTTGGGGGGGAAAGGCCCGGGCAACCTGGCAGCACTCAAAGGGGAAGAGGCCTCACGTGGCCAGGCAGCGCTGATGGGACTCAGGCCCCGCCCCCGGCCCGAGCCTGACCCCGCCCGCCGGACGCTGCCTGAGCACAGGTGCACTTCACAGAGCCGCGCTAGGGGGCGCTGGCGACGGGGGGCTGGGGTTCGGGGACCCTCAGCCCAAGCGGGTAGGGGGAGCTCTGCAACCACGGGGGTACAGAGTCCAAGAGCCCCGGCAAGGTGCAGGGACCGCAAGCCTGTTTTGGCCATGGGGCCCTCTCCCCCTCGGGGAACACCTGCAACCTCCTCCGCACTCACACCCCGAGGGGCTGACAGTGCGCCCAGGACGCCATAGACGGAGGGGTGGGGTCACCGTCAGGGAGGGTACCACCTGTATGCCTCAGACTATCTGCGTCCGCGGCCTCCTCCAAAGCTGCAGGCAGACAGGTCGGGGGGGAAGGGCCCGGGCCACCCGGCAGCACTCAAAGGGGAAGAGGCCTCACCTGGCCTGGCAGCGCTGATGAGCCTCAGGCCCCGCCCCCGGCCGGAGCCTGACCCCGCCCGCCGGACTCTGCCTGAGCACACGTGCAGTTCCCAGGGCCGCCGCTAGGGGGCGCTGGCGAGGGTGGGGCTGGGGTTCCGGCACCCTCAGCCCCAAGCGGGTAGGGCGACCTGTGCAACCACGGGGGTACAGATTCCAGAGCCCTGGCAAGGTGCAGGGACCGCAAGCCCGTTTTGGCCATGGGGCCCTCTTCCCCTCGGGGGACACCTGCAACCTCCTCCGCACTCACACCCCGAGGGGTGACAGTGCGCTCAGGTCGCCGTAGACGGAGGGGCGGGGTCACCGTCAGGGAGGGTACCCCCTGTATGCCTCGGACTGTCTGCGTCCACGGCCTCCTCCAAAGCTGCAGGAAGACAGGTCGGGGGGGACAGGCCTGGGCCACCCGGCAGCACTCAAAGGGGAAGAGGCCTCACCTGGCCAGGCAGCGCTGATGAGCCTCAGGCCACGCCCCCGGCCGGAGCCTGACCCCGCCCGCCGGACTCTGCCTGAGCACACGTGCAGTTCCCAGGGCCGCCGCTAGGGAGCACTGGCGAGGGTGGGGCTGGGGTTCAGGCACCCTCAGCCCCAAGCGTGTAGGGGGACCTGTGCAACCACGGGGGTACAGATTCCAGAGCCCCGGCAGGTGCAGGGACCGCAAGCCCGTTTTGGCCATGGGGCCCTCTCCCCCTCGGGGGACACCTGCAACCTCCTCCGCACTCACACCCCGAGGGGTGACAGTGCGCTCAGGTCGCCATAGACGGAGGGGCGGGGTCACCGTCAGGGAGGGTACCACCTGTATGCCTCAGACTATCTGCGTCCGCGGCCTCCTCCCAGCTGCAGGCAGACAGGTCGGGGGGGAAGGGCCCGGGCCACCCGGCAGCACTCAAAGGGGAAGAGGCCTCACCTGGCCTGGCAGCGCTGATGAGCCTCAGGCCCCGCCCCTGGCCGGAGCCTGACCCCGCCCACCGGACTCTGCCTGAGCACAGGTGCACTTCATAGAGCCACCGGGGGCGGGGGGGCGCCGGTAAATGGGGGCGGGGACCCTCAGTACCAAGGGGGCAGGGTGACCCCTACACCATGGGGAAAGGGGCCGCTCTTCCCCCATGGGGGAAGGAGGCCCACTTCCCCCTTGGGGAACAGTAAACCTAGCCCCGGGGCACACCTGCAGCCTCCTCTCGCACTCACACCAACAGGGGCAGGCCGGGCGCCGGAGGACGCCCTAGACGGAGGGGCGGGGTCACCGTCAGGGAGGGCAACCCCTGCAAGCCTCCGACTGTCTGCGTCCGCGGCCCCCTTCCAAGCTGCAGGCAGACAGGTTGGGGGGGAAAGGCCCGGGCAACCCGGCAGCACTCAAAGGGGAAGAGGCCTCACGTGGCCAGGCAGCGCTGATGGGACTCAGGCCCCGCCCCCGGCCCGAGCCTGACCCCGCCCGCCGGACGCTGCCTGAGCACAGGTGCACTTCACAGAGCCGCGCTAGGGGGCGCTGGCGACGGGGGGCTGGGGTTCGGGGACCCTCAGCCCAAGCGGGTAGGGGGAGCTCTGCAACCACGGGAGTACAGAGTCCAAGAGCCCCGGCAAGGTGCAGGGACCGCAAGCCTGTTTTGGCCATGGGGCCCTCTCCCCCTCGGGGAACACCTGCAACCTCCTCCGCACTCACACCCCGAGGGGCTGACAGTGCGCCCAGGACGCCATAGACGGAGGGGCGGGGTCACCGTCAGGGAGGGTACCACCTGTATGCCTCAGACTATCTGCGTCCGCGGCCTCCTCCAAAGCTGCAGGCAGACAGGTCGGGGGGGAAGGGCCCGGGCCACCCGGCAGCACTCAAAGGGGAAGAGGCCTCACCTGGCCTGGCAGCGCTGATGAGCCTCAGGCCCCGCCCCCGGCCGGAGCCAGACCCCGCCCGCCGGACTCTGCCTGAGCACACGTGCAGTTCCCAGGGCCGCCGCTAGGGGGCGCTGGCGAGGGTGGGGCTGGGGTTCCGGCACCCTCAGCCCCAAGCGGGTAGGGCGACCTGTGCAACCACGGGGGTACAGATTCCAGAGCCCTGGCAAGGTGCAGGGACCGCAAGCCCGGTTTGGCCATGGGGCCCTCTTCCCCTCGGGGGACACCTGCAACCTCCTCCGCACTCACACCCCGAGGGGTGACAGTGCGCTCAGGTCGCCGTAGACGGAGGGGCGGGGTCACCGTCAGGGAGGGTACCCCCTGTATGCCTCGGACTGTCTGCGTCCACGGCCTCCTCCAAAGCTGCAGGAAGACAGGTCGGGGGGGAAAGGCCTGGGCCACCCGGCAGCACTCAAAGGGGAAGAGGCCTCACCTGGCCAGGCAGCGCTGATGAGCCTCAGGCCACGCCCCCGGCCGGAGCCTGACCCCGCCCGCCGGACTCTGCCTGAGCACACGTGCAGTTCCCAGGGCCGCCGCTAGGGAGGACTGGCGAGGGTGGGGCAGGGGTTCCGGCACCCTCAGCCCCAAGCGGGTAGGGCGACCTGTGCAACCACGGGGGTACAGATTCCAGAGCCCTGGCAAGGTGCAGGGACCGCAAGCCCGTTTTGGCCATGGGGCCCTCTTCCCCTCGGGGGACACCTGCAACCTCCTCCGCACTCACACCCCGAGGGGTGACAGTGCGCTCAGGTCGCCGTAGACGGAGGGGCGGGGTCACCGTCAGGGAGGGTACCCCCTGTATGCCTCGGACTGTCTGCGTCCACGGCCTCCTCCAAAGCTGCAGGAAGACAGGTCGGGGGGGAAAGGCCTGGGCCACCCGGCAGCACTCAAAGGGGAAGAGGCCTCATCTGGCCAGGCAGCGCTGATGAGCCTCAGGCCACGCCCCCGGCCGGAGCCTGACCCCGCCCGCCGGACTCTGCCTGAGCACACATGCAGTTCCCAGCGAGGAGGGGGCGCAGGCGAGGGGTTTCGGGGACCTTTAGCCCCCACGGGGGTAGGGGACCCTCTACCCCAGGGGGAAACGGGACCCTCTTCCCCTTTGTGGGAAAAGTAAATCTTCCTCCCGGGGCACACCTGCACCCTCCTCTCGGACTCACAAACCCAGGGGCAGGACGTGTGCCCCAAGACGCCCTAGACGAAGGGGCGGGTTCACCGTCAGGGAGGGCAACCCCTGCAAGCCACAGACAGCCGGCGCCCGCGGCGTCCTCCAAAACGGCAGGCAGACATGCCGGCGGGGAAAGCCCTCAGCAACCCAGCACCACTCAAAGGGGAAGAGTCCTCCCCTGCCTCAGCTGCGCTGCTGAGCCCCAGGCTCCGCCCCCGGCCGGAGCCTGACCCCGCCCACCGGACTCTGCCTGAGCACAGGTGCACTTCATAGAGCCGCCGGGGGCGGGGGGGCGCCGGTAAATGGGGGCGGGGACCCTCAGCACCAAGGGGGCAGGGTGACCCCTACACCATGGGGAAAGGGGCCGCTCTTCCCCCATGGGGGAAGGAGGCCCACTTCCCCCTTGGGGAACAGTAAACCTTGCCCCGGGGCACACCTGCAGCCTCCTCTCGCACTCACACCAACAGGGGCAGGCCGGGCGCGGAGGACGCCCTAGACGGAGGGGCGGGGTCACCGTCAGGGAGGGCAACCCCTGCAAGCCTCCGACTGTCTGCGTCCGCGGCGCCCTCCAAAGCTGCAGGCAGACAGGTTGGGGGGGAAAGGCCCGGGCAACCTGGCAGCACTCAAAGGGGAAGAGGCCTCACGTGGCCAGGCAGCGCTGATGGGACTCAGGCCCCGCCCCCGGCCCGAGCCTGACCCCGCCCGCCGGACGCTGCCTGAGCACAGGTGCACTTCACAGAGCCGCGCTATTGGGCGCTGGCGACGGGGGGCTGGGGTTCGGGGACCCTCAGCCCAAGCGGGTAGGGGGAGCTCTGCAACCACGGGGGTACAGAGTCCAAGAGCCCCGGCAAGGTGCAGGGACCGCAAGCCTGTTTTGGCCATGGGGCCCTCTCCCCCTCGGGGAACACCTGCAACCTCCTCTGCACTCACACCCCGAGGGGCTGACAGTGCGCCCAGGACGCCATAGACGGAGGGGCGGGGTCACCGTCAGGGAGGGTACCACCTGTATGCCTCAGACTATCTGCGTCCGCGGCCTCCTCCAAAGCTGCAGGCAGACAGGTCGGGGGGGAAGGGCCCGGGCCACCCGGCAGCACTCAAAGGGGAAGAGGCCTCACCTGGCCAGGCAGCGCTGATGAGCCCCAGGCCACGCCCCCGGCCGGAGCCTGACCCCGCCCGCCGGACTCTGCCTGAGCACACGTGCAGTTCCCAGGGCCGCCGCTAGGGGGCGCTGGCGAGGGTGGGGCTGGGGTTCCGGCACCCTCAGCCCCAAGCGGGTAGGGCGACCTGTGCAACCACGGGGGTACAGATTCCAGAGCCCTGGCAAGGTGCAGGGACCGCAAGCCCGTTTTGGCCATGGGGCCCTCTTCCCCTCGGGGGACACCTGCAACCTCCTCCGCACTCACACCCCGAGGGGTGACAGTGCGCCCAGGACGCCATAGACGGTGGGGCGGGGTCACCATCAGGGAGGGTACCACCTGTACGCCTCAGACTATCTGCGTCCGCGGCCTCCTCCAAAGCTGCAGGCAGACAGGTCGGGGGGGAAGGGCCCGGGCCACCCGGCAGCACTCAAAGGGGAAGAGGCCTCACCTGGCCTGGCAGCGCTGATGAGCCTCAGGCCCCGCCCCCGGCCGGAGCCTGACCCCGCCCGCCGGACTCTGCCTGAGCACAGGTGCAGTTCCCAGGACAGCCGCTAGGGGGCGCTGGCGAGGGTGGGGCTGGGGTTCCGGCACCCTCAGCCCCAAGCGGGTAGGGCGACCTGTGCAACCACGGGGGTACAGATTCCAGAGCCTTGGCAAGGTGCAGGGACCGCAAGCCCGTTTTGGCCATGGGGCCCTCTTCTCCTCGGGGGACACCTGCAACCTCCTCCGCACTCACACCCCGAGGGGTGACAGTGCGCTCAGGTCGCCGTAGACGGAGGGGCGTGGTCACCGTCAGGGAGGGTACCCCCTGTATGCCTCGGACTGTCTGCGTCCACGGCCTCCTCCAAAGCTGCAGGAAGACAGGTCGGGGGGGAAAGGCCTGGGCCACCCGGCAGAACTCAAAGGGGAAGAGGCCTCACCTGGCCAGGCAGCGCTGATGAGCCTCAGGCCACGCCCCCGGCCGGAGCCTGACCCCGCCCGCCGGACTCTGCCTGAGCACAGGTGCAGTTCCCAGCGACGAGGGGGCGCAGGCGAGGGGTTTCGGGGACCTTTAGCCCCCACGGGGGTAGGGGACCCTCTACCCCAGGGGGAAACGGGACCCTCTTCCCCTTTGTGGGAAAAGTAAATCTTCCTCCCGGGGCACACCTGCACCCTCCTCTCGGACTCACAAACCCAGGGGCAGGACGTGTGCCCCAAGACGCCCTAGACGAAGGGGCGGGTTCACCGTCAGGGAGGGCAACCCCTGCAAGCCACAGACAGCCGGCGCCCGCGGCGTCCTCCAAAACGGCAGGCAGACATGCCGGCGGGGAAAGCCCTCAGCAACCCAGCACCACTCAAAGAGGAAGAGTCCTCCCCTGCCTCAGCTGCGCTGCTGAGCCCCAGGCTCCGCCCCCGGCCGGAGCCTGACCCCGCCCACCGGACTCTGACTGAGCACAGGTGCACTTCATAGAGCCGCCGGGGGCGGGGGTCGCCGGTAAATGGGGGCGGGGACCCTCAGCACCAAGGGGGCAGGGTGACCCCTACACCATGGGGAAACGGGCCGCTCTTCCATCATGGGGGAAGGAGGCCCACTTCCCCCTTGGGGAACAGTAAACCTTGCCCCGGGGCACACCTGCAGCCTCCTCTCGCACTCACACCAACATGGGCAGGCCGGGCGCCGGAGGACGCCCTAGACGGAGGGGCGGGGTCACCGTCAGGGAGGGCAACCCCTGCAAGCCTCCGACTGTCTGCGTCCGCGGCGCCCTCCAAAGCTGCAGGCAGACAGGTTGGGGGGGAAAGGCCCGGGCAACCCGGCAGCATTCAAAGGGGAAGAGGCCTCACGTGGCCAGGCAGCGCTGATGGGACTCAGGCCCCGCCCCCGGCCCGAGCCTGACTCCGCCCGCCGGACGCTGCCTGAGCACAAGTGCAATTCACAGAGCCGCGCTAGGGGGCGCTGGCGACGGGGGGCTGGGGTTCGGGGACCCTCAGCCCAAGCGGGTAGGGGGAGCTCTGCAACCACGGGGGTACAGAGACCAAGAGCCCCGGCAAGGTGCAGGGACCGCAAGCCTGTTTCGGCCATGGGGCCCTCTCCCCCTCGGGGAACACCTGCAACCTCCTGCGCACTCACACCCCGAGGGGCTGACAGTGAGCCCAGGACGCCATAGACGGAGGGGCGGGGTCACCGTCAGGGAGGGTACCACCTGTATGCCTCAGACTATCTGCGTCCGCGGCCTCCTCCAAAGCTGCAGGCAGACAGGTCGGGGGGGAAGGGCCCGGGCCACCCGGCAGCACTCAATGGGGAAGAGGCCTCACCTGGCCAGGCAGCGCTGATGTGCCTCAGGCCACGCCCCCGGCCGGAGCCTGACACCGCCCGCCGGACTCTGCCTGAGCACACGTGCAGTTCCCAGGGCCGCCGCTAGGGAGCACTGGCGAGGGTGGGGCTGGGGTTCCGGCACCCTCAGCCCCAAGCGTGTAGGGGGACCTGTGCAACCACGGGGGTACAGATTCCAGAGCCCCGGCAGGTGCAGGGACCGCAAGCCCGTTTTGGCCATGGGGCCCTCTCCCCCTCGGGGGACACCTGCAACCTCCTCCGCACTCACACCCCGAGGGGTGACAGTGCGCTCAGGTCGCCGTAGACGGAGGGGCGGTGTCACCGTCAGGGAGGGTACCCCCTGTATGCCTCGGACTGTCTGCGTCCACGGCCTCCTCCAAAGCTGCAGGAAGACAGGTCGGGGGGGAAAGGCCTGGGCCACCCGGCAGCACTCAAAGGGGAAGAGGCCTCACCTGGCCATGCAGTGCTGATGAGCCTCAGGCCACGCCCCCGGCCGGAGCCTGACCCCGCCCGCCGGACTCTGCCTGAGCACAGGTGCAGTTCCCAGCGACGAGGGGGCGCAGGCGAGGGGTTTCGGGGACCTTTAGCCCCCACGGGGGTAGGGGACCCTCTACCCCAGGGGGAAACGGGACCCTCTTCCCCTTTGTGGGAAAAGTAAATCTTCCTCCCGGGGCACACCTGCACCCTCCTCTCGGACTCACAAACCCAGGGGCAGGACGTGTGCCCCAAGACGCCCTAGACGAAGGGGCGGGTTCACCGTCAGGGAGGGCAACCCCTGCAAGCCACAGACAGCCGGCGCCCGCGGCGTCCTCCAAAACGGCAGGCAGACATGCCGGCGGGGAAAGCCCTCAGCAACCCAGCACCACTCAAAGGGGAAGAGTCCTCCCCTGCCTCAGCTGCGCTGCTGAGCCCCAGGCTCCGCCCCCGGCCGGAGCCTGACCCCGCCCACCGGACTCTGCCTGAGCACAGGTGCACTTCATAGAGCCGCCGGGGGCGGGGGGGCGCCGGTAAATGGGGGCGGGGACCCTCAGCACCAAGGGGGCAGGGTGACCCCTACACCATGGGGAAAGGGGCCGCTCTTCCCCCATGGGGGAAGGAGGCCCACTTCCCCCTTGGGGAACAGTAAACCTTGCCCCGGGGCACACCTGCAGCCTCCTCTCGCACTCACACCAACAGGGGCAGGCCGGGCGCCGGAGGACGCCCTAGACGGAGGGGCGGGGTCACCGTCAGGGAGGGCAACCCCTGCAAGCCTCCGACTGTCTGCGTCCGCGGCGCCCTCCAAAGCTGCAGGCAGACAGGTTGGGGGGGAAAGGCCCGGGCAACCCGGCAGCACTCAAAGGGGAAGAGGCCTCACGTGGCCAGGCAGCGCTGATGGGACTCAGGCCCCGCCCCCGGCCCGAGCCTGACCCCGCCCGCCGGACGCTGCCTGAGCACAGGTGCACTTCACAGAGCCGCGCTAGGGGGCGCTGGCGACGGGGGGCTGGGGTTCGGGGACCCTCAGCCCAAGCGGGTAGGGGGAGCTCTGCAACCACGGGGGTACAGAGTCCAAGAGCCCCGGCAAGGTGCAGGGACCGCAAGCCTGTTTTGGCCATGGGGCCCTCTCCCCCTCGGGGAACACCTGCAACCTCCTCCGCACTCACACCCCGAGGGGCTGACAGTGCGCCCAGGACGCCATAGACAGAGGGGCGGGGTCACCGTCAGGGAGGGTACCACCTGTATGCCTCAGACTATCTGCGTCCGCGGCCTCCTCCAAAGCTGCAGGCAGACAGGTCGGGGGGGAAGGGCCCGGGCCACCCGGCAGCACTCAAAGGGGAAGAGGCCTCACCTGGCCTGGCAGCGCTGATGAGCCTCAGGCCCCGCCCCCGGCCGGAGCCTGACCCCGCCCGCCGGACTCTGCCTGAGCACACGTGCAGTTCCCAGGGCCGCCGCTAGGGGGCGCTGGCGAGGGTGGGGCTGGGGTTCCGGCACCCTCAGCCCCAAGCGGGTAGGGCGACCTGTGCAACCACGGGGGTACAGATTCCAGAGCCCTGGCAAGGTGCAGGGACCGCAAGCCCGTTTTGGCCATGGGGCCCTCTTCCCCTCGGGGGACACCTGCAACCTCCTCCGCACTCACACCCCGAGGGGTGACAGTGCGCTCAGGTCGCCGAAGACGGAGGGGCGGGGTCACCGTCAAGGAGGGTACCCCCTGTATGCCTCGGACTGTCTGCGTCCACGGCCTCCTCCAAAGCTGCAGGAAGACAGGTCGGGGGGGAAAGGCCTGGGCCACCCGGCAGCACTCAAAGGGGAAGAGGCCTCACCTGGCCAGGCAGCGCTGATGAGCCTCAGGCCACGCCCCCGGCCGGAGCCTGACCCTGCCCGCCGGACTCTGCCTGAGCACACGTGCAGTTCCCAGGGCCGCCGCTAGGGAGCACTGGCGAGGGTGGGGCTGGGGTTCCGGCACCCTCAGCCCCAAGCGGGTAGGGCGACCTGTGCAACCACGGGGGTACAGATTCCAGAGCCCTGGCAAGGTGCAGGGACCGCAAGCCCGTTTTGGCCATGGGGCCCTCTCCCCCTCGGGGGACACCTGCAACCTCCTCCGCACTCACACCCCGAGGGGTGACAGTGCGCTCAGGTCGCCGTAGACGGAGGGGCGGGGTCACCGTCAGGGAGGGTACCCCCTGTATGCCTCGGACTGTCTGCGTCCACGGCCTCCTCCAAAGCTGCAGGAAGACAGGTCGGAGGGGAAAGGCCTGGGCCACCCGGCAGCACTCAAAGGGGAAGAGGCCTCACCTGGCCAGGCAGCGCTGATGAGCCTCAGGCCACGCCCCCGGCCGGAGCATGACCACGCCCGCCGGACTCTGCCTGAGCACAGGTGCAGTTCCCAGCGACGAGGGGGCGCAGGCGAGGGGTTTCGGGGACCTTTAGCCCCCACGGGGGTAGGGGACCCTCTACCCCAGGGGGAAACGGGACCCTCTTCCCCTTTGTGGGAAAAGTAAATCTTCCTCCCGGGGCACACCTGCACCCTCCTCTCGGACTCACAAACCCAGGGGCAGGACGTGTGCCCCAAGACGCCCTAGACGAAGGGGCGGGTTCACCGTCAGGGAGGGCAACCCCTGCAAGCCACAGACAGCCGGCGCCCGCGGCGTCCTCCAAAACGGCAGGCAGACATGCCGGCGGGGAAAGCCCTCAGCAACCCAGCACCACTCAAAGGGGAAGAGTCCTCCCCTGCCTCAGCTGCGCTGCTGAGCCCCAGGCTCCGCCCCCGGCCGGAGCCTGACCCCGCCCACCGGACTCTGCCTGAGCACAGGTGCACTTCATAGAGCCGCCGGGGGCGGGGGGGCGCCGGTAAATGGGGGCGGGGACCCTCAGCACCAAGGGGGCAGGGTGACCCCTACACCATGGGGAAAGGGGCCGCTCTTCCCCCATGGGGGAAGGAGGCCCACTTCCCCCTTGGGGAACAGTAAACCTTGCCCCGGGGCACACCTGCAGCCTCCTCTCGCACTCACACCAACAGGGGCAGGCCGGGCGCCGGAGGACGCCCTAGACGGAGGGGCGGGGTCACCGTCAGGGAGGGCAACCCCTGCAAGCCTCCGACTGTCTGCGTCCGCGGCGCCCTCCAAAGCTGCAGGCAGACAGGTTGGGGGGGAAAGGCCCGGGCAACCCGGCAGCACTCAAAGGGGAAGAGGCCTCACGTGGCCAGGCAGCGCTGATGGGACTCAGGCCCCGCCCCCGGCCCGAGCCTGACCCCGCCCGCCGGACGCTGCCTGAGCACAGGTGCACTTCACAGAGCCGCGCTAGGGGGCGCTGGCGACGGGGGGCTGGGGTTCGGGGACCCTCAGCCCAAGCGGGTAGGGGGAGCTCTGCAACCACGGGGGTACAGAGTCCAAGAGCCCCGGCAAGGTGCAGGGACCGCAAGCCTGTTTTGGCCATGGGGCCCTCTCCCCCTCGGGGAACACCTGCAACCTCCTCCGCACTCACACCCCGAGGGGCTGACAGTGCGCCCAGGACGCCATAGACGGAGGGGCGGGGTCACCGTCAGGGAGGGTACCACCTGTATGCCTCAGACTATCTGCGTCCGCGGCCTCCTCCAAAGCTGCAGGCAGACAGGTCGGGGGGGAAGGGCCCGGGCCACCCGGCAGCACTCAAAGGGGAAGAGGCCTCACCTGGCCTGGCAGCGCTGATGAGCCTCAGGCCCCGCCCCCGGCCGGAGCCTGACCCCGCCCGCCGGACTCTGCCTGAGCACACGTGCAGTTCCCAGGGCCGCCGCTAGGGGGCGCTGGCGAGGGTGGGCCTGGGGTTCCGGCACCCTCAGCCCCAAGCGGGTAGGGCGACCTGTGCAACCACGGGGGTACAGATTCCAGAGCCCTGGCAAGGTGCAGGGACCGCAAGCCCGTTTTGGCCATGGGGCCCTCTTCCCCTCGGGGGACACCTGCAACCTCCTCCGCACTCACACCCCGAGGGGTGACAGTGCGCTCAGGTCGCCGTAGACGGAGGGGCGGGGTCACCGTCAGGGAGGGTACCCCCTGTATGCCTCGGACTGTCTGCGTCCACGGCCTCCTCCAAAGCTGCAGGAAGACAGGTCGGGGGGGAAAGGCCTGGGCCACCCGGCAGCACTCAAAGGGGAAGAGGCCTCACCTGGCCAGGCAGCGCTGATGAGCCTCAGGCCACGCCCCCGGCCGGAGCCTGACCCCGCCCGCCGGACTCTGCCTGAGCACACGTGCAGTTCCCAGGGCCGCCGCTAGGGAGGACTGGCGAGGGTGGGGCTGGGGTTCCGGCACCCTCAGCCCCAAGCGGGTAGGGCGACCTGTGCAACCACGGGGGTACAGATTCCAGAGCCCTGGCAAGGTGCAGGGACCGCAAGCCCGTTTTGGCCATGGGGCCCTCTTCCCCTCGGGGGACACCTGCAACCTTCTCCGCACTCACACCCCGAGGGGTGACAGTGCGCTCAGGTCGCCGTAGACGGAGGGGCGGGGTCACCGTCAGGGAGGGTACCCCCTGTATGCCTCGGACTGTCTGCGTCCACGGCCTCCTCCAAAGCTGCAGGAAGACAGGTCGGGGGGGAAAGGCCTGGGCCACCCGGCAGCACTCAAAGGGGAAGAGGCCTCACCTGGCCAGGCAGCGCTGATGAGCCTCAGGCCACGCCCCCGGCCGGAGCCTGACCCTGCCCGCCGGACTCTGCCTGAGCACACGTGCAGTTCCCAGGGCCGCCGCTAGGGAGCACTGGCGAGGGTGGGGCTGGGGTTCCGGCACCCTCAGCCCCAAGCGTGTAGGGGGACCTGTGCAACCACGGGGGTACAGATTCCAGAGCCCCGGCAGGTGCAGGGACCGCAAGCCTGTTTTGGCCATGGGGCCCTCTCCCCCTCTGGGGACACCTGCAACCTCCTCCGCACTCACACCCCGAGGGGTGACAGTGCGCTCAGGTCGCCGTAGACGGAGGGGCGGGGTCACCGTCAGGGAGGGTACCCCCTGTATGCCTCGGACTGTCTGCGTCCACGGCCTCCTCCAAAGCTGCAGGAAGACAGGTCGGGGGGGAAAGGCCTGGGCCACCCGGCAGCACTCAAAGGGGAACAGGCCTCACCTGGCCAGGCAGCGCTGATGAGCCTCAGGCCACGCACCCGGCCGGAGCATGACCACGCCCGCCGGACTCTGCCTGAGCACAGGTGCAGTTCCCAGCGACGAGGGGGCGCAGGCGAGGGGTTTCGGGGACCTTTAGCCCCCACGGGGGTAGGGGACCCTCTACCCCAGGGGGAAACGGGACCCTCTTCCCCTTTGTGGGAAAAGTAAATCTTCCTCCCGGGGCACACCTGCACCCTCCTCTCGGACTCACAAACCCAGGGGCAGGACGTGTGCCCCAAGACGCCCTAGACGAAGGGGCGGGTTCACCGTCAGGGAGGGCAACCCCTGCAAGCCACAGACAGCCGGCGCCCGCGGCGTCCTCCAAAACGGCAGGCAGACATGCCGGCGGGGAAAGCCCTCAGCAACCCAGCACCACTCAAAGGGGAAGAGTCCTCCCCTGCCTCAGCTGCGCTGCTGAGCCCAAGGCTCCGCCCCCGGCCGGAGCCTGACCCCGCCCACCGGACTCTGCCTGAGCACAGGTGCACTTCATAGAGCCGCCGGGGGCGGGGGGGCGCCGGTAAATGGGGGCGGGGACCCTCAGCACCAAGGGGGCAGGGTGACCCCTACACCATGGGGAAAGGGGCCGCTCTTCCCCCATGGGGGAAGGAGGCCCACTTCCCCCTTGGGGAACAGTAAACCTTGCCCCGGGGCACACCTGCAGCCTCCTCTCGCACTCACACCAACAGGGGCAGGCCGGGCGCCGGAGGACGCCCTAGACGGAGGGGCGGGGTCACCGTCAGGGAGGGCAACCCCTGCAAGCCTCCGACTGTCTGCGTCCGCGGCGCCCTCCAAAGCTGCAGGCAGACAGGTTGGGGGGGAAAGGCCCGGGCAACCCGGCAGCACTCAAAGGGGAAGAGGCCTCACGTGGCCAGGCAGCGCTGATGGGACTCAGGCCCCGCCCCCGGCCCGAGCCTGACCCCGCCCGCCGGACGCTGCCTGAGCACAGGTGCACTTCACAGAGCCGCGCTAGGGGGCGCTGGCGACGGGGGGCTGGGGTTCGGGGACCCTCAGCCCAAGCGGGTAGGGGGAGCTCTGCAACCACGGGGGTACAGAGTCCAAGAGCCCCGGCAAGGTGCAGGGACCGCAAGCCTGTTTTGGCCATGGGGCCCTCTCCCCCTCGGGGAACACCTGCAACCTCCTCCGCACTCACACCCCGAGGGGCTGACAGTGCGCCCAGGACGCCATAGACGGAGGGGCGGGGTCACCGTCAGGGAGGGTACCACCTGTATGCCTCAGACTATCTGCGTCCGCGGCCTCCTCCAAAGCTGCAGGCAGACAGGTCGGGGGGGAAGGGCCCGGGCCACCCGGCAGCACTCAAAGGGGAAGAGGCCTCACCTGGCCTGGCAGCGCTGATGAGCCTCAGGCCCCGCCCCCGGCCGGAGCCTGACCCCGCCCGCCGGACTCTGCCTGAGCACACGTGCAGTTCCCAGGGCCGCCGCTAGGGGGCGCTGGCGAGGGTGGGCCTGGGGTTCCGGCACCCTCAGCCCCAAGCGGGTAGGGCGACCTGTGCAACCACGGGGGTACAGATTCCAGAGCCCTGGCAAGGTGCAGGGACCGCAAGCCCGTTTTGGCCATGGGGCCCTCTTCCCCTCGGGGGACACCTGCAACCTCCTCCGCACTCACACCCCGAGGGGTGACAGTGCGCTCAGGTCGCCGTAGACGGAGGGGCGGGGTCACCGTCAGGGAGGGTACCCCCTGTATGCCTCGGACTGTCTGCGTCCACGGCCTCCTCCAAAGCTGCGGGAAGACAGGTCGGGGGGGAAAGGCCTGGGCCACCCGGCAGCACTCAAAGGGGAAGAGGCCTCACCTGGCCAGGCAGCGCTGATGAGCCTCAGGCCACGCCCCCGGCCGGAGCCTGACCCCGCCCGCCGGACTCTGCCTGAGCACACGTGCAGTTCCCAGGGCCGCCGCTAGGGAGGACTGGCGAGGGTGGGGCTGGGGTTCCGGCACCCTCAGCCCCAAGCGGGTAGGGCGACCTGTGCAACCACGGGGGTACAGATTCCAGAGCCCTGGCAAGGTGCAGGGACCGCAAGCCCGTTTTGGCCATGGGGCCCTCTTCCCCTCGGGGGACACCTGCAACCTCCTCCGCACTCACACCCCGAGGGGTGACAGTGCGCTCAGGTCGCCGTAGACGGAGGGGCGGGGTCACCGTCAGGGAGGGTACCCCCTGTATGCCTCGGACTGTCTGCGTCCACGGCCTCCTCCAAAGCTGCAGGAAGACAGGTCGGGGGGGAAAGGCCTGGGCCACCCGGCAGCACTCAAAGGGGAAGAGGCCTCACCTGGCCAGGCAGCGCTGATGAGCCTCAGGCCACGCCCCCGGCCGGAGCCTGACCCCGCCCGCCGGACTCTGCCTGAGCACACGTGCAGTTCCCAGGGCCGCCGCTAGGGAGCACTGGCGAGGGTGGGGCTGGGGTTCCGGCACCCTCAGCCCCAAGCGGGTAGGGCGACCTGTGCAACCACGGGGGTACAGATTCCAGAGCCCTGGCAAGGTGCAGGGATCGCAAGCCCGTTTTGGCCATGGGGCCCTCTTCCCCTCGGGGGACACCTGCAACCTCCTCCGCACTCACACCCCGAGGGGTGACAGTGCGCTCAGGTCGCCGTAGACGGAGGGGCGGGGTCACCGTCAGGGAGGGTACCCCCTGTATGCCTCGGACTGTCTGCGTCCACGGCCTCCTCCAAAGCTGCAGGAAGACAGGTCGGGGGGGAAAGGCCTGGGCCACCCGGCAGCACTCAAAGGGGAAGAGGCCTCACCTGGCCAGGCAGCGCTGATGAGCCTCAGGCCACGCCCCTGGCCGGAGCCTGACCCCGCCCGCCGGACTCTGCCTGAGCACAGGTGCAGTTCCCAGCGACGAGGGGGCGCAGGCGAGGGGTTTCGGGGACCTTTAGCCCCCACGGGGGTAGGGGACCCTCTACCCCAGGGGGAAACGGGACCCTCTTCCCCTTTGTGGGAAAAGTAAATCTTCCTCCCGGGGCACACCTGCACCCTCCTCTCGGACTCACAAACCCAGGGGCAGGACGTGTGCCCCAAGACGCCCTAGACGAAGGGGCGGGTTCACCGTCAGGGAGGGCAACCCCTGCAAGCCACAGACAGCCGGCGCCCGCGGCGTCCTCCAAAACGGCAGGCAGACATGCCGGCGGGGAAAGCCCTCAGCAACCCAGCACCACTCAAAGGGGAAGAGTCCTCCCCTGCCTCAGCTGCGCTGCTGAGCCCCAGGCTCCGCCCCCGGCCGGAGCCTGACCCCGCCCACCGGACTCTGCCTGAGCACAGGTGCACTTCATAGAGCCGCCGGGGGCGGGGGGGCGCCGGTAAATGGGGGCGGGGACCCTCAGCACCAAGGGGGCAGGGTGACCCCTACACCATGGGGAAAGGGGCCGCTCTTCCCCCATGGGGGAAGGAGGCCCACTTCCCCCTTGGGGAACAGTAAACCTTGCCCCGGGGCACACCTGCAGCCTCCTCTCGCACTCACACCAACAGGGGCAGGCCGGGCGCCGGAGGACGCCCTAGACGGAGGGGCGGGGTCACCGTCAGGGAGGGCAACCCCTGCAATCTCCGACTGTCTGCGTCCGCGGCGCCCTCCAAAGCTGCAGGCAGACAGGTTGGGGGGGAAAGGCCCGGGCAACCCGGCAGCACTCAAAGGGGAAGAGGCCTCACGTGGCCAGGCAGCGCTGATGGGACTCAGGCCCCGCCCCCGGCCCGAGCCTGACCCCGCCCGCCGGACGCTGCCTGAGCACAGGTGCACTTCACAGAGCCGCGCTAGGGGGCGCTGGCGACGGGGGGCTGGGGTTCGGGGACCCTCAGCCCAAGCGGGTAGGGGGAGCTCTGCAACCACGGGGGTACAGAGTCCAAGAGCCCCGGCAAGGTGCAG
The DNA here is from genome assembly GCF_964194135.1 of Talpa europaea. NCBI lineage: Eukaryota > Metazoa > Chordata > Mammalia > Eulipotyphla > Talpidae > Talpa > Talpa europaea. The sequence continues at coordinate 73,530,844 of NC_140074.1, read as the reverse complement.
GGACCGCAAGCCTGTTTTGGCCATGGGGCCCTCTCCCCCTCGGGGAACACCTGCAACCTCCTCCGCACTCACACCCCGAGGGGCTGACAGTGCGCCCAGGACGCCATAGACGGAGGGGCGGGGTCACCGTCAGGGAGGGTACCACCTGTATGCCTCAGACTATCTGCGTCCGCGGCCTCCTCCAAAGCTGCAGGCAGACAGGTCGGGGGGGAAGGGCCCGGGCCACCCGGCAGCACTCAAAGGGGAAGAGGCCTCACCTGGCCTGGCAGCGCTGATGAGCCTCAGGCCCCGCCCCCGGCCGGAGCCTGACCCCGCCCGCCGGACTCTGCCTGAGCACACGTGCAGTTCCCAGGGCCGCCGCTAGGGGGCGCTGGCGAGGGTGGGCCTGGGGTTCCGGCACCCTCAGCCCCAAGCGGGTAGGGCGACCTGTGCAACCACGGGGGTACAGATTCCAGAGCCCTGGCAAGGTGCAGGGACCGCAAGCCCGTTTTGGCCATGGGGCCCTCTTCCCCTCGGGGGACACCTGCAACCTCCTCCGCACTCACACCCCGAGGGGTGACAGTGCGCTCAGGTCGCCGTAGATGGAGGGGCGGGGTCACCGTCAGGGAGGGTACCCCCTGTATGCCTCGGACTGTCTGCGTCCACGGCCTCCTCCAAATCTGCAGGAAGACAGGTCGGGGGGGAAAGGCCTGGGCCACCCGGCAGCACTCAAAGGGGAAGAGGCCTCACCTGGCCAGGCAGCGCTGATGAGCCTCAGGCCACGCCCCCGGCCGGAGCCTGACCCCGCCCGCCGGACTCTGCCTGAGCACACGTGCAGTTCCCAGGGCCGCCGCTAGGGAGGACTGGCGAGGGTGGGGCTGGGGTTCCGGCACCCTCAGCCCCAAGCGTGTAGGGCGACCTGTGCAACCACGGGGGTACAGATTCCAGAGCCCTGGCAAGGTGCAGGGACCGCAAGCCCGTTTTGGCCATGGGGCCCTCTTCCCCTCGGGGGACACCTGCAACCTCCTCCGCACTCACACCCCGAGGGGTGACAGTGCGCTCAGGTCGCCGTAGACGGAGGGGCGGGGTCACCGTCAGGGAGGGTACCCCCTGTATGCCTCGGACTGTCTGCGTCCACGGCCTCCTCCAAAGCTGCAGGAAGACAGGTCGGGGGGGAAAGGCCTGGGCCACCCGGCAGCACTCAAAGGGGAAGAGGCCTCACCTGGCCAGGCAGCGCTGATGAGCCTCAGGCCACGCCCCCGGCCGGAGCCTGACCCCGCCCGCCGGACTCTGCCTGAGCACACGTGCAGTTCCCAGGGCCGCCGCTAGGGAGCACTGGCGAGGGTGGGGCTGGGGTTCCGGCACCCTCAGCCCCAAGCGGGTAGGGCGACCTGTGCAACCACGGGGGTACAGATTCCAGAGCCCTGGCAAGGTGCAGGGATCGCAAGCCCGTTTTGGCCATGGGGCCCTCTTCCCCTCGGGGGACACCTGCAACCTCCTCCGCACTCACACCCCGAGGGGTGACAGTGCGCTCAGGTCGCCGTAGACGGAGGGGCGGGGTCACCGTCAGGGAGGGTACCCCCTGTATGCCTCGGACTGTCTGCGTCCACGGCCTCCTCCAAAGCTGCAGGAAGACAGGTCGGGGGGGAAAGGCCTGGGCCACCCGGCAGCACTCAAAGGGGAAGAGGCCTCACCTGGCCAGGCAGCGCTGATGAGCCTCAGGCCACGCCCCCGGCCGGAGCCTGACCCCGCCCGCCGGACTCTGCCTGAGCACACGTGCAGTTCCCAGCGACGAGGGGGCGCAGGCGAGGGGTTTCGGGGACCTTTAGCCCCCACGGGGGTAGGGGCCCCTCTACCCCAGGGGGAAACGGGACCCTCTTCCCCTTTGTGGGAAAAGTAAATCTTCCTCCCGGGGCACACCTGCACCCTCCTCTCGGACTCACAAACCCAGGGGCAGGACGTGTGCCCCAAGACGCCCTAGACGAAGGGGCGGGTGCACCGTCAGGGAGGGCAACCCCTGCAAGCCACAGACAGCCGGCGCCCGCGGCGTCCTCCAAAACGGCAGGCAGACATGCCGGCGGGGAAAGCCCTCAGCAACCCAGCACCACTCAAAGGGGAAGAGTCCTCCCCTGCCTCAGCTGCGCTGCTGAGCCCCAGGCTCCGCCCCCGGCCGGAGCCTGACCCCGCCCACCGGACTCTGCCTGAGCACAGGTGCACTTCATAGAGCCGCCAGGGGCGGGGGGGCGCCGGTAAATGGGGGCGGGGACCCTCAGCACCAAGGGGGCAGGGTGACCCCTACACCATGGGGAAAGGGGCCGCTCTTCCCCCATGGGGGAAGGAGGCCCACTTCCCCCTTGGGGAACAGTAAACCTTGCCCCGGGGCACACCTGCAGCCTCCTCTCGTACTCACACCAACAGGGGCAGGCCGGGCGCCGGAGGACGCCCTAGACGGAGGGGCGGGGTCACCGTCAGGGAGGGCAACCCCTGCAAGCCTCCGACTGTCTGCGTCCGCGGCGCCCTCCAAAGCTGCAGGCAGACAGGTTGGGGGGGAAAGGCCCGGGTAACCCGGCAGCACTCAAAGGGGAAGAGGCCTCACGTGGCCAGGCTGCGCTGATGGGACTCAGGCCCCGCCCCCGGCCCGAGCCTGACCCCGCCCGCCGGACGCTGCCTGAGCACAGGTGCACTTCACAGAGCCGCGCTAGGGGGCGCTGGCGACGGGGGGCTGGGGTTCGGGGACCCTCAGCCCAAGCGGGTAGGGGGAGCTCTGCAACCACGGGGGTACAGAGTCCAAGAGCCCCGGCAAGGTGCAGGGACCGCAAGCCTGTTTTGGCCATGGGGCCCTCTCCCCCTCGGGGAACACCTGCAACCTCCTCCGCACTCACACCCCGAGGGGCTGACAGTGCGCCCAGGACGCCATAGACGGAGGGGCGGGGTCACCATCAGGGAGGGTACCACCTGTATGCCTCAGACTATCTGCGTCCGCGGCCTCCTCCAAAGCTGCAGGCAGACAGGTTGGGGGGGAAGGGCCCGGGCCACCCGGCAGCACTCAAAGGGGAAGAGGCCTCACCTGGCCAGGCAGCGCTGATGAGCCTCAGGCCACGCCCCCGGCCGGAGCCTGACCCCGCCCGCCGGACTCTGCCTGAGCACACGTGCAGTTCCCAGCGACGAGGGGGCGCAGGCGAGGGGTTTCGGGGACCTTTAGCCCCCACGGGGGTAGGGGACCCTCTACCCCAGGGGGAAACGGGACCCTCTTCCCCTTTGTGGGAAAAGTAAATCTTCCTCCCGGGGCACACCTGCACCCTCCTCTCGGACTCACAAACCCAGGGGCAGGACGTGTGCCCCAAGACGCCCTAGACGAAGGGGCGGGTTCACCGTCAGGGAGGGCAACCCCTGCAAGCCACAGACAGCCGGCGCCCGCGGCGTCCTCCAAAACGGCAGGCAGACATGCCGGCGGGGAAAGCCCTCAGCAACCCAGCACCACTCAAAGGGGAAGAGTCCTCCCCTGCCTCAGCTGCGCTGCTGAGCCCCAGGCTCCGCCCCCGGCCGGAGCCTGACCCCGCCCACCGGACTCTGCCTGAGCACAGGTGCACTTCATAGAGCCGCCGGGGGCGGGGGGGCGCCGGTAAATGGGGGCGGGGACCCTCAGCACCAAGGGGGCAGGGTGACCCCTACACCATGGGGAAAGGGGCCGCTCTTCCCCCATGGGGGAAGGAGGCCCACTTCCCCCTTGGGGAACAGTAAACCTTGCCCCGGGGCACACCTGCAGCCTCCTCTCGCACTCACACCAACAGGGGCAGGCCGGGCGCCGGAGGACGCCCTAGACGGAGGGGCGGGGTCACCGTCAGGGAGGGCAACCCCTGCAAGCCTCCGACTGTCTGCGTCCGCGGCGCCCTCCAAAGCTGCAGGCAGACAGGTTGAGGGGGAAAGGCCCGGGTAACCCGGCAGCACTCAAAGGGGAAGAGGCCTCACGTGGCCAGGCAGCGCTGATGGGACTCAGGCCCCGCCCCCGGCCCGAGCCTGACCCCGCCCGCCGGACGCTGCCTGAGCACAGGTGCACTTCACAGAGCCGCGCTAGGGGGCGCTGGCGACGGGGGGCTGGGGTTCGGGGACCCTCAGCCCAAGCGGGTAGGGGGAGCTCTGCAACCACGGGGGTACAGAGTCCAAGAGCCCCGGCAAGGTGCAGGGACCGCAAGCCTGTTTTGGCCATGGGGCCCTCTCCCCTCGGGGAACACCTGCAACCTCCTCCGCACTCACACCCCGAGGGGCTGACAGTGCGCCCAGGACGCCATAGACGGAGGGGCGGGGTCACCGTCAGGGAGGGTACCACCTGTATGCCTCAGACTATCTGCGTCCGCGGCCCCCTCCAAAGCTGCAGGCAGACAGGTCGGGGGGGAAGGGCCCGGGCCACCCGGCAGCACTCAAAGGGGAAGAGGCCTCACCTGACCTGGCAGCGCTGATGAGCCTCAGGCCCCGCCCCCGGCCGGAGCCTGACCCCGCCCAACGGACTCTGCCTGAGCACAGGTGCACTTCATAGAGCCGCCGGGGGCGGGGGGGCGCCGGTAAACGGGGGCGGGGACCCTCAGCACCAAGGGGGCAGGGTGACCCCTACACCATGGGGAAAGGGGCCGCTCTTCACCCATGGGGGTAGGAGGCCCACTTCCCCCTTGGGGAACAGTAAACCTTGCCCCGGGGCACACCTGCAGCCTCCTCTCGCACTCACACCAACAGGGGCAGGCCGGGCGCCGGAGGACGCCCTAGACGGAGGGGCGGGGTCACCGTCAGGGAGGGCAACCCCTGCAAGCCTCCGACTGTCTGCGTCCGCGGCGCCCTCCAAAGCTGCAGGCAGACAGGTTGGGGGGGAAAGGCCCGGGCAACCCGGCAGCACTCAAAGGGGAAGAGGCCTCACGTGGCCAGGCAGCGCTGATGGGACTCAGGCCCCGCCCCCGGCCCGAGCCTGACCCCGCCCGCCGGACGCTGCCTGAGCACAGGTGCACTTCACAGAGCCGCGCTAGGGGGCGCTGGCGACGGGGGGCTGGGGTTCGGGGACCCTCAGCCCAAGCGGGTAGGGGGAGCTCGGCAACCACGGGGGTACAGAGTCCAAGAGCCCCGGCAAGGTGCAGGGACCGCAAGCCTGTTTTGGCCATGGGGCCCTCTCCCCCTCGGGGAACACCTGCAACCTCCTCCGCACTCACACCCCGAGGGGCTGACAGTGCGCCCAGGACGCCATAGACGGAGGGGCGGGGTCACCGTCAGGGAGGGTACCACCTGTATGCCTCAGACTATCTGCGTCCGCGGCCTCCTCCAAAGCTGCAGGCAGACAGGTTGGGGGGGAAGGGCCCGGGCCACCCGGCAGCACTCAAAGGGGAAGAGGCCTCACCTGGCCTGGCAGCGCTGATGAGCCTCAGGCCCCGCCCCCGGCCGGAGCCTGACCCCGCCCGCCGGACTCTGCCTGAGCACAGGTGCAGTTCCCAGGGCCGCCGCTAGGGGGCGCTGGCGAGGGTGGGGCTGGGGTTCAGGCACCCTCAGCCCCAAGCGGGTAGGGCGACCTGTGCAACCACGGGGGTACAGATTCCAGAGCCCTGGCAAGGTGCAGGGACCGCAAGCCCGTTTTGGCCATGGGGCCCTCTTCCCCTCGGGGGACACCTGCAACCTCCTCCGCACTCACACCCCGAGGGGTGACAGTGCGCTCAGGTCGCCGTAGACGGAGGGGCGGGGTCACCGTCAGGGAGGGTACCCCCTGTATGCCTCGGACTGTCTGCGTCCACGGCCTCCTCCAAAGCTGCAGGAAGACAGGTCGGGGGGGAAAGGCCTGGGCCACCCGGCAGCACTCAAAGGGGAAGAGGCCTCACCTGGCCAGGCAGCGCTGATGAGCCTCAGGCCACGCCCCCGGCCGGAGCCTGACCCCGCCCGCCGGACTCTGCCTGAGCACACGTGCAGTTCCCAGCGACAAGGGGGCGCAGGCGAGGGGTTTCGGGGACCTTTAGCCCCCACGGGGGTAGGGGACCCTCTACCCCAGGGGGAAACGGGACCCTCTTCCCCTTTGTGGGAAAAGTAAATCTTCCTCCCAGGGCACACCTGCACCCTCCTCTCGGACTCACAAACCCAGGGGCAGGACGTGTGCCCCAAGACGCCCTAGACGAAGGGGCGGGTTCACCGTCAGGGAGGGCAACCCCTGCAAGCCACAGACAGCCGGCGCCCGCGGCGTCCTCCAAAACGGCAGGCAGACATGCCGGCGGGGAAAGCCCTCAGCAACCCAGCACCACTCAAAGGGGAAGAGTCCTCCCCTGCCTCAGCTGCGCTGCTGAGCCCCAGGCTCCGCCCCCGGCCGGAGCCTGACCCCGCCCACCGGACTCTGCCTGAGCACAGGTGCACTTCATAGAGCCGCCGGGGGCGGGGGGGCGCCGGTAAATGGGGGCGGGGACCCTCAGCACCAAGGGGGCAGGGTGACCCCTACACCATGGGGAAAGGGGCCGCTCTTCCCCCATGGGGGAAGGAGGCCCACTTCCCCCTTGGGGAACAGTAAACCTTGCCCCGGGGCACACCTGCAGCCTCCTCTCGCACTCACACCAACAGGGGCAGGCCGGGCGCCGGAGGACGCCCTAGACGGAGGGGCGGGGTCACCGTCAGGGAGGGCAACCCCTGCAAGCCTCCGACTGTCTGCGTCCCCGGCGCCCTCCAATGCTGCAGGCAGACAGGTTGGGGGGGAAAGGCCCGGGCAACCCGGCAGCACTCAAAGGGGAAGAGGCCTCACGTGGCCAGGCAGCGCTGATGGGACTCAGGCCCCGCCCCCGGCCCGAGCCTGACCCCGCCCGCCGGACGCTGCCTGAGCACAGGTGCACTTCACAGAGCCGCGCTAGGGGGCGCTGGCGACGGGGGGCTGGGGTTCGGGGACCCTCAGCCCAAGCGGGTAGGGGGAGCTCTGCAACCACGGGGGTACAGAGTCCAAGAGCCCCGGCAAGGTGCAGGGACCGCAAGCCCGTTTTGGCCATGGGGCCCTCTTCCCCTCGGGGAACACCTGCAACCTCCTCCGCACTCACACCCCGAGGGGTGACAGTGCGCTCAGGTCGCCGTAGACGGAGGGGCGGGGTCACCGTCAGGGAGGGTACCCCCTGTATGCCTCGGACTGTCTGCGTCCACGGCCTCCTCCAAAGCTGCAGGAAGACAGGTCGGGGGGGAAAGGCCTGGGCCACCCGGCAGCACTCAAAGGGGAAGAGGCCTCACCTGGCCAGGCAGCGCTGATGAGCCTCAGGCCACGCCCCCGGCCGGAGCCTGACCCCGCCCGCCGGACTCTGCCTGAGCACACGTGCAGTTCCCAGGGCCGCCGCTAGGGAGCACTGGCGAGGGTGGGGCTGGGGTTCCGGCACCCTCAGCCCCAAGCGGGTAGGGCGACCTGTGCAACCACGGGGGTACAGATTCCAGAGCCCTGGCAAGGTGCAGGGACCGCAAGCCCGTTTTGGCCATGGGGCCCTCTTCCCCTCGGGGGACACCTGCAACCTCCTCCGCACTCACACCCCGAGGGGTGACAGTGCGCTCAGGTCGCCGTAGACGGAGGGGCGGGGTCACCGTCAGGGAGGGTACCCCCTGTATGCCTCGGACTGTCTGCGTCCACGGCCTCCTCCAAAGCTGCAGGAAGACAGGTCGGGGGGGAAAGGCCTGGGCCACCCGGCAGCACTCAAAGGGGAAGAGGCCTCACCTGGCCAGGCAGCGCTGATGAGCCTCAGGCCACGCCCCCGGCCGGAGCCTGACCCCGCCCGCCGGACTCTGCCTGAGCACAGGTGCAGTTCCCAGCGACGAGGGGGCGCAGGCGAGGGGTTTCGGGGACCTTTAGCCCCCACGGGGTTAGGGGACCCTCTACCCCAGGGGGAAACGGGACCCTCTTCCCCTTTGTGGGAAAAGTAAATCTTCCTCCCGGGGCACACCTGCACCCTCCTCTCGGACTCACAAACCCAGGGGCAGGACGTGTGCCCCAAGACGCCCTAGACGAAGGGGCGGGTTCACCGTCAGGGAGGGCAACCCCTGCAAGCCACAGACAGCCGGCGCCCGCGGCGTCCTCCAAAACGGCAGGCAGACATGCCGGCGGGGAAAGCCCTCAGCAACCCAGCACCACTCAAAGGGGAAGAGTCCTCCCCTGCCTCAGCTGCGCTGCTGAGCCCCAGGCTCCGCCCCCGGCCGGAGCCTGACCCCGCCCACCGGACTCTGCCTGAGCACAGGTGCACTTCATAGAGCCGCCGGGGGCGGGGGGGCGCCGGTAAATGGGGGCGGGGACCCTCAGCACCAAGGGGGCAGGGTGACCCCTACACCATGGGGAAAGGGGCCGCTCTTCCCCCATGGGGGAAGGAGGCCCACTTCCCCCTTGGGGAACAGTAAACCTTGCCCCGGGGCACACCTGCAGCCTCCTCTCGCACTCACTCCAACAGGGGCAGGCCGGGCGCCGGAGGACGCCCTAGACGGAGGGGCGGGGTCACCGTCAGGGAGGGCAACCCCTGCAAGCCTCCGACTGTCTGCGTCCGCGGCGCCCTCCAAAGCTGCAGGCAGACAGGTTGGGGGGGAAAGGCCCGGGCAACCCGGCAGCACTCAAAGGGGAAGAGGCCTCACGTGGCCAGGCAGCGCTGATGGGACTCAGGCCCCGCCCCCGGCCCGAGCCTGACCCCGCCCGCCGGACGCTGCCTGAGCACAGGTGCACTTCACAGAGCCGCGCTAGGGGGCGCTGGCGACGGGGGGCTGGGGTTCGGGGACCCTCAGCCCAAGCGGGTAGGGGGAGCTCTGCAACCACGGGGGTACAGAGTCCAAGAGCCCCGGCAAGGTGCAGGGACCGCAAGCCTGTTTTGGCCATGGGGCCCTCTCCCCCTCGGGGAACACCTGCAACCTCCTCCGCACTCACACCCCGAGGGGCTGACAGTGCGCCCAGGACGCCATAGACGGAGGGGCGGGGTCACCGTCAGGGAGGGTACCACCTGTATGCCTCAGACTATCTGCGTCCGCGGCCTCCTCCAAAGCTGCAGGCAGACAGGTCGGGGGGGAAGGGCCCGGGGCACCCGGCAGCACTCTAAGGGGAAGAGGCCTCACCTGGCCTGGCAGCGCTGATGAGCCTCAGGCCCCGCCCCCGGCCGGAGCCTGACCCCGCCCGCCGGACTCTGCCTGAGCACACGTGCAGTTCCCAGCGACGAGGGGGCGCAGGCGAGGGGTTTCGGGGACCTTTAGCCCCCACGGGGGTAGGGGACCCTCTACCCCAGGGGGAAACGGGACCCTCTTCCCCTTTGTGGGAAAAGTAAATCTTCCTCCCGGGGCACACCTGCACCCTCCTCTCGGACTCACAAACCCAGGGGCAGGACGTGTGCCCCAAGACGCCCTAGACGAAGGGGCGGGTTCACCGTCAGGGAGGGCAACCCCTGCAAGCCACAGACAGCCGGCGCCCGCGGCGTCCTCCAAAACGGCAGGCAGACATGCCGGCGGGGAAAGCCCTCAGCAACCCAGCACCACTCAAAGGGGAAGAGTCCTCCCCTGCCTCAGCTGCGCTGCTGAGCCCCAGGCTCCGCCCCCGGCCGGAGCCTGACCCCGCCCACCGGACTCTGCCTGAGCACAGGTGCACTTCATAGAGCCGCCGGGGGCGGGGGGGCGCCGGTAAATGGGGGCGGGGACCCTCAGCACCAAGGGGGCAGGGTGACCCCTACACCATGGGGAAAGGGGCCGCTCTTCCCCCATGGGGGAAGGAGGCCCACTTCCCCCTTGGGGAACAGTAAACCTTGCCCCGGGGCACACCTGCAGCCTCCTCTCGCACTCACACCAACAGGGGCAGGCCGGGCGCCGGAGGACGCCCTAGACGGAGGGGCGGGGTCACCATCAGGGAGGGCAACCCCTGCAAGCCTCCGACTGTCTGCGTCCGCGGCGCCCTCCAAAGCTGCAGGCAGACAGGTTGGGGGGGAAAGGCCCGGGTAACCCGGCAGCACTCAAAGGGGAAGAGGCCTCACGTGGCCAGGCAGCGCTGATGGGACTCAGGCCCCGCCCCCGGCCCGAGCCTGACCCCGCCCGCCGGACGCTGCCTGAGCACAGGTGCACTTCACAGAGCCGCGCTAGGGGGCGCTGGCGACGGGGGGCTGGGGTTCGGGGACCCTCAGCCCAAGCGGATAGGGGGAGCTCTGCAACCACGGGGGTACACAGTCCAAGAGCCCCGGCAAGGTGCAGGGACCGCAAGCCTGTTTTGGCCATGGGGCCCTCTCCCCCTCGGGGAACACCTGCAACCTCCTCCGCACTCACACCCCGAGGGGCTGACAGTGCGCCCAGGACGCCATAGACGGAGGGGCGGGGTCACCGTCCGGGAGGGTACCACCTGTATGCCTCAGACTATCTGCGTCCGCGGCCTCCTCCAAAGCTGCAGGCAGACAGGTCGGGGGGGAAGGGCCCGGGCCACCCGGCAGCACTCAAAGGGGAAGAGGCCTCACCTGGCCTGGCAGCGCTGATGAGCCTCAGGCCCCGCCCCCGGCCGGAGCCTGACCCCGCCCAACGGACTCTGCCTGAGCACAGGTGCACTTCATAGAGCCGCCGGGGGCGGGGGGGCGCCGGTAAATGGGGGCGGGGACCCTCAGCACCAAGGGGGCAGGGTGACCCCTACACCATGGGGAAAGGGGCCGCTCTTCCCCCATGGGGGAAGGAGGCCCACTTCCCCCTTGGGGAACAGTAAACCTTGCCCCGGGGCACACCTGCAGCCTCCTCTCGCACTCACACCAACAGGGGCAGGCCGGGCGCCGGAGGACGCCCTAGACGGAGGGGCGGGGTCACCGTCAGGGAGGGCAACCCCTGCAAGCCTCCGACTGTCTGCGTCCGCGGCCCCCTCCAAAGCTGCAGGCAGACAGGTTGGGGGGGAAAGGCCCGGGCAACCCGGCATCACTCAAAGGGGAAGAGGCCTCACGTGGCCAGGCAGCGCTGATGGGACTCAGGCCCCGCCCCCGGCCCGAGCCTGACCCCGCCCGCCGGACGCTGCCTGAGCACAGGTGCACTTCACAGAGCCGCGCTAGGGGGCGCTGGCGACGGGGGGCTGGGGTTCGGGGACCCTCAGCCCAAGCGGGTAGGGGGAGCTCTGCAACCACGGGGGTACAGAGTCCAAGAGCCCCGGCAAGGTGCAGGGACCGCAAGCCTGTTTTGGCCATGGGGCCCTCTCCCCCTCGGGGTACACCTGCAACCTCCTCCGCACTCACACCCCGAGGGGCTGACAGTGCGCCCAGGACGCCATAGACGGAGGGGCGGGGTCACCGTCAGGGAGGGTACCACCTGTATGCCTCAGACTATCTGCGTCCGCGGCCTCCTCCAAAGCTGCAGGCAGACAGGTTGGGGGGGAAGGGCCCGGGCCACCCGGCAGCACTCAAAGGGGAAGAGGCCTCACCTGGCCTGGCAGCGCTGATGAGCCTCAGGCCCCGCCCCCGGCCGGAGCCTGACCCCGCCCGCCGGACTCTGCCTGAGCACACGTGCAGTTCCCAGGGCCGCCGCTAGGGGGCGCTGGCGAGGGTGGGGCTGGGGTTCCGGCACCCTCAGCCCCAAGCGGGTAGGGCGACCTGTGCAACCACGGGGGTACAGATTCCAGAGCCCTGGCAAGGTGCAGGGACCGCAAGCCCGTTTTGGCCATGGGGCCCTCTTCCCCTCGGGGGACACCTGCAACCTCCTCCGCACTCACACCCCGAGGGGTGACAGTGCGCTCAGGTCGCCGTAGACGGAGGGGCGGGGTCACCGTCAGGGAGGGTACCCCCTGTATGCCTCGGACTGTCTGCGTCCACGGCCTCCTCCAAAGCTGCAGGAAGACAGGTCGGGGGGGAAAGGCCTGGGCCACCCGGCAGCACTCAAAGGGGAAGAGGCCTCACCTGGCCAGGCAGCGCTGATGAGCCTCAGGCCACGCCCCCGGCCGGAGCCTGACCCCGCCCGCCGGACTCTGCCTGAGCACACGTGCAGTTCCCAGGGCCGCCGCTAGGGAGCACTGGCGAGGGTGGGGCTGGGGTTCCGGCACCCTCAGCCCCAAGCGGGTAGGGCGACCTGTGCAACCACGGGGGTACAGATTCCAGAGCCCTGGCAAGGTGCAGGGACCGCAAGCCCGTTTTGGCCATGGGGCCCTCTTCCCCTCGGGGGACACCTGCAACCTCCTCCGCACTCACACCCCGAGGGGTGACAGTGCGCTCAGGTCGCCGTAGACGGAGGGGCGGGGTCACCGTCAGGGAGGGTACCCCCTGTATGCCTCGGACTGTCTGCGTCCACGGCCTCCTCCAAAGCTGCAGGAAGACAGGTCGGGGGGGAAAGGCCTGGGCCACCCGGCAGCACTCAAAGGGGAAGAGGCCTCACCTGGCCAGGCAGCGCTGATGAGCCTCAGGCCACGCCCCCGGCCGGAGCCTGACCCCGCCCGCCGGACTCTGCCTGAGCACAGGTGCAGTTCCCAGCGACGAGGGGGCGCAGGCGAGGGGTTTCGGGGACCTTTAGCCCCCACGGGGTTAGGGGACCCTCTACCCCAGGGGGAAACGGGACCCTCTTCCCCTTTGTGGGAAAAGTAAATCTTCCTCCCGTGGCACACCTGCACCCTCCTCTCGGACTCACAAACCCAGGGGCAGGACGTGTGCCCCAAGACGCCCTAGACGAAGGGGCGGGTTCACCGTCAGGGAGGGCAACCCCTGCAAGCCACAGACAGCCGGCGCCCGCGGCGTCCTCCAAAACGGCAGGCAGACATGCCGGCGGGGAAAGCCCTCAGCAACCCAGCACCACTCAAAGGGGAAGAGTCCTCCCCTGCCTCAGCTGCGCTGCTGAGCCCCAGGCTCCGCCCCCGGCCGGAGCCTGACCCCGCCCACCGGACTCTGCCTGAGCACAGGTGCACTTCATAGAGCCGCCGGGGGCGGGGGGGCGCCGGTAAATGGGGGCGGGGACCCTCAGCACCAAGGGGGCAGGGTGACCCCTACACCATGGGGAAAGGGGCCGCTCTTCCCCCATGGGGGAAGGAGGCCCACTTCCCCCTTGGGGAACAGTAAACCTTGCCCCGGGGCACACCTGCAGCCTCCTCTCGCACTCACACCAACAGGGGCAGGCCGGGCGCCGGAGGACGCCCTAGACGGAGGGGCGGGGTCACCGTCAGGGAGGGCAACCCCTGCAAGCCTACGACTGTCTGCGTCCGCGGCGCCCTCCAAAGCTGCAGGCAGACAGGTTGGGGGGGAAAGGCCCGGGCAACCCGGCAGCACTCAAAGGGGAAGAGGCCTCACGTGGCCAGGCAGCGCTGATGGGACTCAGGCCCCGCCCCCGGCCCGAGCCTGACCCCGCCCGCCGGACGCTGCCTGAGCACAGGTGCACTTCACAGAGCCGCGCTAGGGGGCGCTGGCGACGGGGGGCTGGGGTTCGGGGACCCTCAGCCCAAGCGGGTAGGGGGAGCTCTGCAACCACGGGGGTACAGAGTCCAAGAGCCCCGGCAAGGTGCAGGGACCGCAAGCCTGTTTTGGACATGGGGCCCTCTCCCCCTCGGGGAACACCTGCAACCTCCTCCGCACTCACACCCCGAGGGGTTGACAGTGCGCCCAGGACGCCATAGACGGTGGGTGGGGTCACCATCAGGGAGGGTACCACCTGTATGCCTCAGACTATCTGCGTCCGCGGCCTGATCCAAAGCTGCAGGCAGACAGGTCGGGGGGGAAAGGCCTGGGCCACCCGGCAGCAATCAAAGGGGAAGAGGCCTCACCTGGCCAGGCAGCGCTGATGAGCCTCAGGCCACGCCCCCGGCCGGAGCCTGACCCCGCCCGCCGGACTCTGACTGAGCACACGTGCAGTTCCCAGGGCCGCCGCTAGGGAGCACTGGCGAGGGTGGGGCTGGGGTTCCGGCACCCTCAGCCCCAAGCGGGTAGGGCGACCTGTGCAACCACGGGGGTACAGATTCCAGAGCCCTGGCAAGGTGCAGGGACCGCAAGCCCGTTTTGGCCATGGGGCCCTCTTCCCCTCGGGGGACACCTGCAACCTCCTCCGCACTCACACCCCGAGGGGTGACAGTGCGCTCAGGTCGCCGTAGACGGAGGGGCGGGGTCACCGACAGGGAGGGTACCCCCTGTATGCCTCGGACTGTCTGCGTCCACGGCCTCCTCCAAAGCTGCAGGAAGACAGGTCGGGGGGGAAAGGCCTGGGCCACCCGGCAGCACTCAAAGGGGAAGAGGCCTCACCTGGCCAGGCAGCGCTGATGAGCCTCAGGCCACGCCCCCGGCCGGAGCCTGACCCCGCCCGCCGGACTCTGCCGAGCACACGTGCAGTTCCCAGGGCCGCCGCTAGGGAGCACTGGCGAGGGTGGGGATGGGGTTCCGGCACCCTCAGCCCCAAGCGTGTAGGGGGACCTGTGCAACCACGGGGGTACAGATTCCTGAGCCCCGTCAGGTGCAGGGACCGCAAGCCCGTTTTGGCCATGGGGCCCTCTCCCCCTCGGGGGACACCTGCAACCTCCTCCGCACTCACACCCCGAGGGGTTACAGTGCGCTCAGGTCGCCGTAGACGGAGGGGCGGGGTCACCGTCAGGGAGGGTACCCCCTGTATGCCTCGGACTGTCTGCGTCCACGGCCTCCTCCAAAGCTGCAGGAAGACAGGTCGGGGGGGAAAGGCCTGGGCCACCCGGCAGCACTCAAAGGGGAAGAGGCCTCACCTGGCCAGGCAGCGCTGATGAGCCTCAGGCCACGCCCCCGGCCGGAGCCTGACCCCGCCCGCCGGACTCTGCCTGAGCACACGTGCAGTTCCCAGCGACGAGGGGGCGCAGGCGAGGGGTTTCGGGGACCTTTAGCCCCCACGGGGGTAGGGGACCCTCTACCCCAGGGGGAAACGGGACCCTCTTCCCCTTTGTGGGAAAAGTAAATCTTCCTCCCGGGGCACACCTGCACCCTCCTCTCGGACTCACAAACCCAGGGGCAGGACGTGTGCCCCAAGACGCCCTAGACGAAGGGGCGGGTTCACCGTCAGGGAGGGCAACCCCTGCAAGCCACAGACAGCCGGCGCCCGCGGCGTCCTCCAAAACGGCAGGCAGACATGCCGGCGGGGAAAGCCCTCAGCAACCCAGCACCACTCAAAGGGGAAGAGTCCTCCCCTGCCTCAGCTGCGCTGCTGAGCCCCAGGCTCCGCCCCCGGCCGGAGCCTGACCCCGCCCACCGGACTCTGCCTGAGCACAGGTGCACTTCATAGAGCCGCCGGGGGCGGGGGGGCGCCGGTAAATGGGGGCGGGGACCCTCAGCACCAAGGGGGCAGGGTGACCCCTACACCATGGGGAAAGGGGCCGCTCTTCCCCCATGGGGGAAGGAGGCCCACTTCCCCCTTGGGGAACAGTAAACCTTGCCCCGGGGCACACCTGCAGCCTCCTCTCGCACTCACACCAACAGGGGCAGGCCGGGCGCCGGAGGACGCCCTAGACGGAGGGGCGGGGTCACCGTCAGGGAGGGCAACCCCTGCAAGCCTCCGACTGTCTGCGTCCGCGGCGCCCTCCAAAGCTGCAGGCAGACAGGTTGGGGGGGAAAGGCCCGGGCAACCCGGCAGCACTCAAAAGGGAAGAGGCCTCACGTGGCCAGGCAGCGCTGATGGGACTCAGGCCCCGCCCCCGGCCCGAGCCTGACCCCGCCCGTCGGACGCTGCCTGAGCACAGGTGCACTTCACAGAGCCGCGCTAGGGGGCGCTGGCGACGGGGGGCTGGGGTTCGGGGACCCTCAGCCCAAGCGGGTAGGGGGAGCTCTGAAACCACGGGGGTACAGAGTCCAAGAGCCCCGGCAAGGTGCAGGGACCGCAAGCCTGTTTTGGCCATGGGGCCCTCTCCCCCTCGGGGGACACCTGCAACCTCCTCCGCACTCACACCCCGAGGGGTGACAGTGCGCTCAGGTCGCCATAGACGGAGGGGCGGGGTCACCGTCAGGGAGGGTACCACCTGTATGCCTCAGACTATCTGCGTCCGCGGCCTCCTCCAAAGCTGCAGGCAGACAGGTCGGGGGGGAAGGGCCCGGGCCACCCGGCAGCACTCAAAGGGGAAGAGGCCTCACCTGGCCAGGCAGCGCTGATGAGCCTCAGGCCACGCCCCCGGCCGGAGCCTGACCCCGCCCGCCGGACTCTGCCTGAGCACACGTGCAGTTCCCAGGGCCGCCGCTAGGGAGCACTGGCGAGGGTGGGGCTGGGGTTCCGGCACCCTCAGACCCAAGCGTGTAGGGGGACCTGTGCAACCACGGGGGTACAGATTCCAGAGCCCCGGCAGGTGCAGGGACCGCAAGCCCGTTTTGGCCATGGGGCCCTCTCCCCCTCGGGGGACACCTGCAACCTCCTCCGCACTCACACCCCGAGGGGTGACAGTGCGCTCAGGTCGCCATAGACGGAGGGGCGGGGTCACCGTCAGGGAGGGTACCACCTGTATGCCTCAGACTATCTGCGTCCGCGGCCTCCTCCAAAGCTGCAGGCAGACAGGTCGGGGGGGAAGGGCCTGGGCCACCCGGCAGCACTCAAAGGGGAAGAGGCCTCACCTGGCCTGGCAGCGCTGATGAGCCTCAGGCCCCGCCCCCGGCCGGAGCCTGACCCCGCCCACCGGACTCTGCCTGAGCACAGGTGCACTTCATAGAGCCGCCGGGGGCGGGGGGGCGCCGGTAAATGGGGGCGGGGACCCTCAGCACCAAGGGGGCAGGGTGACCCCTACACCATGGGGAAAGGGGCCGCTCTTCCCCCATGGGGGAAGGAGGCCCACTTCCCCCTTGGGGAACAGTAAACCTTGCCCCGGGGCACACCTGCAGCCTCCTCTCGCACTCACACCAACAGGGGCAGGCCGGGCGCCGGAGGACGCCCTAGACGGAGGGGCGGGGTCACCGTCAGGGAGGGCAACCCCTGCAAGCCTCCGACTGTCTGCGTCCGCGGCGCCCTCCAAAGCTGCAGGCAGACAGGTTGGGGGGGAAAGGCCCGGGCAACCCGGCAGCACTCAAAGGGGAAGAGGCCTCACGTGGCCAGGCAGCGCTGATGGGACTCAGGCCCCGCCCACGGCCCGAGCCTGACCCCGCCCGCCGGACGCTGCCTGAGCACAGGTGCACTTCACAGAGCCGCGCTAGGGGGCGCTGGCGACGGGGGGCTGGGGTTCGGGGACCCTCAGCCCAAGCGGGTAGGGGGAGCTCTGCAACCACGGGGGTACAGAGTCCAAGAGCCCCGGCAAGGTGCAGGGACCGCAAGCCTGTTTTGGCCATGGGGCCCTCTCCCCCTCGGGGAACACCTGCAACCTCCTCCGCACTCACACCCCGAGGGGTGACAGTGCGCTCAGGTCGCCGTAGACGGAGGGGCGGGGTCACCGTCAGGGAGGGTACCCCCTGTATGCCTCGGACTGTCTGCGTCCACGGCCTCCTCCAAAGCTGCAGGAAGACAGGTCGGGGGGGAAAGGCCTGGGCCACCCGGCAGCACTCAAAGGGGAAGAGGCCTCACCTGGCCAGGCAGCGCTGATGAGCCTCAGGCCACGCCCCCGGCCGGAGCCTGACCCCGCCCGCCGGACTCTGCCTGAGCACACGTGCAGTTCCCAGGGCCGCCGCTAGGGAGCACTGGCGAGGGTGGGGCTGGGGTTCCGGCACCCTCAGCCCCAAGCGTGTAGGGGGACCTGTGCAACCACGGGGGTACAGATTCCAGAGCCCCGGCAGGTGCAGGGACCGCAAGCCCGTTTTGGCCATGGGGCCCTCTCCCCCTCGGGGGACACCTGCAACCTCCTCCGCACTCACACCCCGAGGGGTGACAGTGCGCTCAGGTCGCCGTAGACGGAGGGGCGGGGTCACCGTCAGGGAGGGTACCCCCTGTATGCCTCGGACTGTCTGCGTCCACGGCCTCCTCCAAAGCTGCAGGAAGACAGGTCGGGGGGGAAAGGCCTGGGCCACCCGGCAGCACTCAAAGGGGAAGAGGCCTCACCTGGCCAGGCAGCGCTGATGAGCCTCAGGCCACGCCCCCGGCCGGAGCCTGACCCTGCCCGCCGGACTCTGCCTGAGCACACGTGCAGTTCCCAGCGACGAGGGGGCGCAGGCGAGGGGTTTCGGGGACCTTTAGCCCCCACGGGGGTAGGGGACCCTCTACCCCAGGGGGAAACGGGACCCTCTTCCCCTTTGTGGGAAAAGTAAATCTTCCTCCCGGGGCACACCTGCACCCTCCTCTCGGACTCACAAACCCAGGGGCAGGACGTGTGCCCCAAGACGCCCTAGACGAAGGGGCGGGTTCACCGTCAGGGAGGGCAACCCCTGCAAGCCACAGACAGCCGGCGCCCGCGGCGTCCTCCAAAACGGCAGGCAGACATGCCGGCGGGGAAAGCCCTCAGCAACCCAGCACCACTCAAAGGGGAAGAGTCCTCCCCTGCCTCAGCTGCGCTGCTGAGCCCCAGGCTCCGCCCCCGGCCGGAGCCTGACCCCTCCCACCGGACTCTGCCTGAGCACAAGTGCACTTCATAGAGCCGCCGGGGGCGGGGTTGGCGCCGGTAAATGGGGGCGGGGACCCTCAGCACCAAGGGGGCAGGGTGACCCCTACACCATGGGGAAAGGGGCCGCTCTTCCCCCATGGGGGAAGGAGGCCCACTTCCCCCTTGGGGAACAGTAAACCTTGCCCCGGGGCACACCTGCAGCCTCCTCTCGCACTCACACCAACAGGGGCAGGCCGGGCGCCGGAGGACGCCCTAGACGGAGGGGCGGGGTCACCGTCAGGGAGGGCAACCCCTGCAAGCCTCCGACTGTCTGCGTCCGCGGCGCCCTCCAAAGCTGCAGGCAGACAGGTTGGGGGGGAAAGGCCCGGGCAACCCGGCAGCACTCAAAGGGGAAGAGGCCTCACGTGGCCAGGCAGCGCTGATGGGACTCAGGCCCCGCCCCCGGCCCGAGCCTGACCCCGCCCGCCGGACGCTGCCTGAGCACAGGTGCACTTCACAGAGCCGCGCTAGGGGGCGCTGGCGACGGGGGGCTGGGGTTCGGGGACCCTCAGCCCAAGCGGGTAGGGGGAGCTCTGCAACCACGGGGGTACAGAGTCCAAGAGCCCCGGCAAGGTGCAGGGACCGCAAGCCTGTTTTGGCCATGGGGCCCTCTCCCCCTCGGGGAACACCTGCAACCTCCTCCGCACTCACACCCCGAGGGGCTGACAGTGCGCCCAGGACGCCATAGACGGTGGGGCGGGTCACCATCAGGGAGGGTACCACCTGTATGCCTCAGACTATCTGCGTCCGCGGCCTCCTCCAAAGCTGCAGGCAGACAGGTCGGGGGGGAAGGGCCCGGGCCACCCGGCAGCACTCAAAGGGGAAGAGGCCTCACCTGGCCTGGCAGCGCTGATGAGCCTCAGGCCCCGCCCCCGGCCGGAGCCTGACCCCGCCCGCCGGACTCTGCCTGAGCACAGGTGCAGTTCCCAGGGCCGCCACTAGGGGGCGCTGGCGAGGGTGGGGCTGGGGTTCCGGCACCCTCAGCCCCAAGCGGGTAGGGCGACCTGTGCAACCACGGGGGTACAGATTCCAGAGCCCTGGCAAGGTGCAGGGACCGCAAGCCCGTTTTGGCCATGGGGCCCTCTTCCCCTCGGGGGACACCTGCAACCTCCTCCGCACTCACACCCCGAGGGGTGACAGTGCGCTCAGGTCGCCGTAGACGGAGGGGCGGGGTCACCGTCAGGGAGGGTACCCCCTGTATGCCTCGGACTGTCTGCGTCCACGGCCTCCTCCAAAGCTGCAGGAAGACAGGTCGGGGGGGAAAGGCCTGGGCCACCCGGCAGCACTCAAAGGGGAAGAGGCCTCACCTGGCCAGGCAGCGCTGATGAGCCTCAGGCCACGCCCCCGGCCGGAGCCTGACCCCGCCCGCCGGACTCTGCCTGAGCACAGGTGCAGTTCCCAGCGACGAGGGGGCGCAGGCGAGGGGTTTCGGGGACCTTTAGCCCCCACGGGGGTAGGGGACCCTCTACCCCAGGGGGAAACGGGACCCTCTTCCCCTTTGTGGGAAAAGTAAATCTTCCTCCCGGGGCACACCTGCACCCTCCTCTCGGACTCACAAACCCAGGGGCAGGACGTGTGCCCCAAGACGCCCTAGACGAAGGGGCGGGTTCACCGTCAGGGAGGGCAACCCCTGCAAGCCACAGACAGCCGGCGCCCGCGGCGTCCTCCAAAACGGCAGGCAGACATGCCGGCGGGGAAAGCCCTCAGCAACCCAGCACCACTCAAAGGGGAAGAGTCCTCCCCTGCCTCAGCTGTGCTGCTGAGCCCCAGGCTCCGCCCCCGGCCGGAGCCTGACCCCGCCCACCTGACTCTGCCTGAGCACAGGTGCACTTCATAGAGCCGCCGGGGGCGGGGGGGCGCCGGTAAATGGGGGCGGGGACCCTCAGCACCAAGGGGGCAGGGTGACCCCTACACCATGGGGAAAGGGGCCGCTCTTCCCCCATGGGGGAAGGAGGCCCACTTCCCCCTTGGGGAACAGTAAACCTTGCCCCGGGGCACACCTGCAGCCTCCTCTCGCACTCACACCAACAGGGGCAGGCCGGGCGCCGGAGGACGCCCTAGACGGAGGGGCGGGGTCACCGTCAGGGAGGGCAACCCCTGCAAGCCTCCGACTGTCTGCGTCCGCGGCGCCCTCCAAAGCTGCAGGCAGACAGGTTGGGGGGGAAAGGCCCGGGCAACCCGGCAGCACTCAAAGGGGAAGAGGCCTCACGTGGCCAGGCAGCGCTGATGGGACTCAGGCCCCGCCCCCGGCCCGAGCCTGACCCCGCCCGCCGGACGCTGCCTGAGCACAGGTGCACTTCACAGAGCCGCGCTAGGGGGCGCTGGCGACGGGGGGCTGGGGTTCGGGGACCCTCAGCCCAAGCGGGTAGGGGGAGCTCTGCAACCACGGGGGTACAGAGTCCAAGAGCCCCGGCAAGGTGCAGGGACCGCAAGCCTGTTTTGGCCATGGGGCCCTCTCCCCCTCGGGGAACACCTGCAACCTCCTCCGCACTCACACCCCGAGGGGCTGACAGTGCGCCCAGGACGCCATAGACGGAGGGGCGGGGTCACCGTCAGGGAGGGTACCACCTGTATGCCTCAGACTATCTGCGTCCGCGGCCTCCTCCAAAGCTGCAGGCAGACAGGTCGGGGGGGAAGGGCCCGGGCCACCCGGCAGCACTCAAAGGGGAAGAGGCCTCACCTGGCCTGGCAGCGCTGATGAGCCTCAGGCCCCGCCCCCGGCCGGAGCCTGACCCCGCCCGCCGGACTCTGCCTGAGCACACGTGCAGTTCCCAGGGCCGCCGCTAGGGGGCGCTGGCGAGGGTGGGGCTGGGGTTCCGGCACCCTCAGCCCCAAGCGGGTAGGGCGACCTGTGCAACCACGGGGGTACAGATTCCAGAGCCCTGGCAAGGTGCAGGGACCGCAAGCCCGTTTTGGCCATGGGGCCCTCTTCCCCTCGGGGGACACCTGCAACCTCCTCCGCACTCACACCCCGAGGGGTGACAGTGCGCTCAGGTCGCCGTAGACGGAGGGGCGGGGTCACCGTCAGGGAGGGTACCCCCTGTATGCCTCGGACTGTCTGCGTCCACGGCCTCCTCCAAAGCTGCAGGAAGACAGGTCGGGGGGGAAAGGCCTGGGCCACCCGGCAGCACTCAAAGGGGAAGAGGCCTCACCTGGCCAGGCAGCGCTGATGAGCCTCAGGCCACGCCCCCGGCCGGAGCCTGACCCCGCCCGCCGGACTCTGCCTGAGCACAGGTGCAGTTCCCAGCGACGAGGGGGCGCAGGCGAGGGGTTTCGGGGACCTTTAGCCCCCACGGGGGTAGGGGACCCTCTACCCCAGGGGGAAACGGGACCCTCTTCCCCTTTGTGGGAAAAGTAAATCTTCCTCCCGGGGCACACCTGCACCCTCCTCTCGGACTCACAAACCCAGGGGCAGGACGTGTGCCCCAAGACGCCCTAGACGAAGGGGCGGGTTCACCGTCAGGGAGGGCAACCCCTGCAAGCCACACACAGCCGGCGCCCGCGGCGTCCTCCAAAACGGCAGGCAGACATGCCGGCGGGGAAAGCCCTCAGCAACCCAGCACCACTCAAAGGGGAAGAGTCCTCCCCTGCCTCAGCTGCGCTGCTGAGCCCCAGGCTCCGCCCCCGGCCGGAGCCTGACCCCGCCCACCGGACTCTGCCTGAGCACAGGTGCACTTCATAGAGCCGCCGGGGGCGGGGGGGCGCCGGTAAATGGAGGCGGGGACCCTCAGCACCAAGGGGGCAGGGTGACCCCTACACCATGGGGAAAGGGGCCGCTCTTCCCCCATGGGGGAAGGAGGCCCACTTCCCCCTTGGGGAACAGTAAACCTTGCCCCGGGGCACACCTGCAGCCTCCTCTCGCACTCACACCAACAGGGGCAGGCCGGGCGCCGGAGGACGCCCTAGACGGAGGGGCGGGGTCACCGTCAGGGAGGGCAACCCCTGCAAGCCTCCGACTGTCTGCGTCCGCGGCGCCCTCCAAAGCTGCAGGCAGACAGGTTGGGGGGGAAAGGCCCGGGCAACCCGGCAGCACTCAAAGGGGAAGAGGCCTCACGTGGCCAGGCAGCGCTGATGGGACTCAGGCCCCGCCCCCGGCCCGAGCCTGACCCCGCCCGCCGGACGCTGCCTGAGCACAGGTGCACTTCACAGAGCCGCGCAAGGGGGCGCTGGCGACGGGGGGCTGGGGTTCGGGGACCCTCAGCCCAAGCGGGTAGGGGGAGCTCTGCAACCACGGGGGTACAGAGTCCAAGAGCCCCGGCAAGGTGCAGGGACCGCAAGCCTGTTTCGGCCATGGGGCCCTCTCCCCCTCGGGGAACACCTGCAACCTCCTGCGCACTCACACCCCGAGGGGCTGACAGTGCGTCCAGGACGCCATAGACGGAGGGGCGGGGTCACCGTCAGGGAGGGTACCACCTGTATGCCTCAGACTATCTGCGTCCGCAGCCTCCTCCAAAGCTGCAGGCAGACAGGTCGGGGGGGAAGGGCCCGGGCCACCCGGCAGCACTCAAAGGGGAAGAGGCCTCACCTGGCCTGGCAGCGCTGATGAGCCTCAGGCCCCGCCCCCGGCCGGAGCCTGACCCCGCCCACCGGACTCTGCCTGAGCACAGGTGCACTTCATAGAGCCGCCGGGGGCGGGGGGGCGCCGGTAAATGGGGGCGGGGACCCTCAGCACCAAGGGGGCAGGGTGACCCCTACACCATGGGGAAAGTGGCCGCTCTTCCCCCATGGGGGAAGGAGGCCCACTTCCCCCTTGGGGAACAGTAAACCTTGCCCCGGGGCACACCTGCAGCCTCCTCTCGCACTCACACCAACAGGGGCAGGCCGGGCGCCGGAGGACGCCCTAGACGGAGGGGCGGGGTCACCGTCAGGGAGGGCAACCCCTGCAAGCCTCCGACTGTCTGCGTCCGCGGCGCCCTCCAAAGCTGCAGGCAGACAGGTTGGGGGGGAAAGGCCCGGGCAACCCGGCAGCACTCAAAGGGGAAGAGGCCTCACGTGGCCAGGCAGCGCTGATGGGACTCAGGCCCCGCCCCCGGCCCGAGCCTGACCCCGCCCGCCGGACGCTGGCTGAGCACAGGTGCACTTCACAGAGCCGCGCTAGGGGGCGCTGGCGACGGGGGGCTGGGGTTCGGGGACCCTCAGCCCAAGCGGGCAGGGGGAGCTCTGCAACCACGGGGGTACAGAGTCCAAGAGCCCCGGCAAGGTTCAGGGACCGCAAGCCTGTTTTGGCCATGGGGCCGTCTCCCCCTCGGGGAACACCTGCAACCTCCTCCGCACTCACTCCCCGAGGGGCTGACAGTGCGCCCAGGACGCCATAGACGGAGGGGCGGGGTCACCATCAGGGAGGGTACCACCTGTATGCCTCAGACTATCTGCGTCCGCGGCCTCCTCCAAAGCTGCAGGCAGACAGGTTTGGGGGGGAAGGGCCCGGGCCACCCGGCAGCACTCAAAGGGGAAGAGGCCTCACCTGGCCTGGCAGCGCTGATGAGCCTCAGGCCCCGCCCCCGGCCGGAGCCTGACCCCGCCCGCCGGACTCTGCCTGAGCACACGTGCAGTTCCCAGGGCCGCCGCTAGGGGGCGCTGGCGAGGGTGGGGCTGGGGTTCCGGCACCCTCAGCCCCAAGCGGGTAGGGCGACCTGTGCAACCACGGGGGTACAGATTCCAGAGCCCCGGCAGGTGCAGGGACCGCAAGCGCGTTTTGGCCATGGGGCCCTCTCCCCCTCGGGGGACACCTGCAACCTCCTCCGCACTCACACCCCGAGGGGTGACAGTGCGCTCAGGTCGCCGTAGACGGAGGGGCGGGGTCACCGTCAGGGAGGGTACCCCCTGTATGCCTCGGACTGTCTGCGTCCACGGCCTCCTCCAAAGCTGCAGGAAGACAGGTCGGGGGGGAAAGGCCTGGGCCACCCGGCAGCACTCAAAGGGGAAGAGGCCTCACCTGGCCAGGCAGCGCTGATGAGCCTCAGGCCACGCCCCCGGCCGGAGCCTGACCCCGCCCGCCGGACTCTGCCTGAGCACAGGTGCAGTTCCCAGCGACGAGGGGGCGCAGGCGAGGGGTTTCGGGAACCTTTAGCCCCCACGGGGGTAGGGGACCCTCTACCCCAGGGGGAAACGCGACCCTCTTCCCCTTTGTGGGAAAAGTAAATCTTCCTCCCGGGGCACACCTGCACCCTCCTCTCGGACTCACAAACCCAGGGGCAGGACGTGTGCCCCAAGATGCCCTAGACGAAGGGGCGGGTTCACCGTCAGGGAGGGCAACCCCTGCAAGCCACAGACAGCCGGCGCCCACTGCGTCCTCCAAAACGGCAGGCAGACATGCCGTCGGGGAAAGCCCTCAGCAACCCAGCACCACTCAAAGGGGAAGAGTCCTCCCCTGCCTCAGCTGCGCTGCTGAGCCCCAGGCTCCGCCCCCGGCCGGAGCCTGACCCCGCCCACCTGACTCTGCCTGAGCACAGGTGCACTTCATAGAGCCGCCGGGGGCGGGGGGGCGCCGGTAAATGGGGGCGGGGACCCTCAGCACCAAGGGGGCAGGGTGACCCCTACCCCATGGGGAAAGGGGCCGCTCTTCCCCCATGGGGGAAGGAGGCCCACTTCCCCCTTGGGGAACAGTAAACCTTGCCCCGGGGCACACCTGCAGCCTCCTCTCGCACTCACACCAACAGGGGCAGGCCGGGCGCCGGAGGACGCCCTAGACGGAGGGGCGGGGTCACCGTCAGGGAGGGTACCACCTGTATGCCTCAGACTATCTGCGTCCGCGGCCTCCTCCAAAGCTGCAGGCAGACTGGTCGGGGGGGAAGGGCCCGGGCCACACGGCAGCACTCAAAGGGGAAGAGGCCTCACCTGGCCAGGCAGCGCTGATGAGCCTCAGGCCACGCCCCCGGCCGGAGCCTGACCCCGCCCGCCGGACTCTGCCTGAGCACACGTGCAGTTCCCAGGGCCGCCGCTAGGGAGCACTGGCGAGGGTGGGGCTGGGGTTCCGGCACCCTCAGCCCCAAGCGTGAATGGGGACCTGTGCAACCACGGGGGTACAGATTCCAGAGCCCCGGCAAGTGCAGGGACCGCAAGCCCGTTTTGGCCATGGGGCCCTCTCCCCCTCGGGGGACACCTGCAACCTCCTCCGCACTCACACCCCGAGGGGTGACAGTGCGCTCAGGTCGCCATAGACGGAGGGGCGGGGTCACCGTCAGGGAGGGTACCACCTGTATGCCTCAGACTATCTGCGTCCGCGGCCTCCTCCAAAGCTGCAGGCAGACAGGTCGGGGGGGAAGGGCCCGGGCCACCCGGCAGCACTCAAAGGGGAAGAGGCCTCACCTGGCCTGGCAGCGCTGATGAGCCTCAGGCCCCGCCCCCGGCCGGAGCCTGACCCCGCCCACCGGACTCTGCCTGAGCACAGGTGCACTTCATAGAGCCGCCGGGGGCGGGGGGGCGCCGGTAAATGGGGGCGTGGACCCTCAGCACTAAGGGGGCATGGTGACCCCTACACCATGGGGAAAGGGGCCGCTCTTCCCCCATGGGGGAAGGAGGCCCACTTCCCCCTTGGGGAACAGTAAACCTAGCCCCGGGGCACACCTGCAGCCTCCTCTCGCACTCACACCAACAGGGGCAGGCCGGGCGCCGGAGGACGCCCTAGACGGAGGGGCGGGGTCACCGTCAGGGAGGGCAACCCCTGCAAGCCTCCGACTGTCTGCGTCCGCGGCCCCCTCCAAAGCTGCAGGCAGACAGGTTGGGGGGGAAAGGCCGGGGCAACCCGGCAGCACTCAAAGGGGAAGAGGCCTCACGTGGCCAGGCAGCGCTGATGGGACTCAGGCCCCGCCCCCGGCCCGAGCCTGACACCGCCCGCCGGACGCTGCCTGAGCACAGGTGCACTTCACAGAGCCGCGCTAGGGGGCGCTGGCGACGGGGCGCTGGGGTTCGTGGACCCTCAGCCCAAGCGGGTAGGGGGAGCTCTGCAACCACGGGGGTACAGAGTCCAAGAGCCCCGGCAAGGTGCAGGGACCGCAAGCCTGTTTTGGCCATGGGGCCCTCTCCCCCTCGGGGAACACCTGCAACCTCCTCCGCACTCACACCCCGAGGGGCTGACAGTGCGCCCAGGACGCCATAGACGGAGGGGCGGGGTCACCGTCAGGGAGGGTACCACCTGTATGCCTCAGACTATCTGCGTACGCGGCCTCCTCCAAAGCTGCAGGCAGACAGGTTGGGGGGGAAGGGCCCGGGCCACCCGGCAGCACTCAAAGGGGAAGAGGCCTCACCTGGCCTGGCAGCGCTGATGAGCCTCAGGCCCCGCCCCCGGCCGGAGCCTGACCCCGCCCGCCGGACTCTGCCTGAGCACAGGTGCAGTTCCCAGGGCCGCCGCTAGGGAGCACTGGCGAGGGTGGGGCTGGGGTTCCGGCACCCTCAGCCCCAAGCGTGTAGGGGGACCTGTGTAACCACGGGGGTACAGATTCCAGAGCCCCGGCAGGTGCAGGGACCGCAAGCCAGTTTTGGCCATGGGGCCCTCTCCCCCTCGGGGGACACCTGCAACCTCCTCCGCACTCACACCCCGAGGGGTGACAGTGCGCTCAGGTCGCCGTAGACGGAGGGGCGGGGTCACCGTCAGGGAGGGTACCCCCTGTATGCCTCGGACTGTCTGCGTCCACGGCCTCCTCCAAAGCTGCAGAAAGACAGGTCGGGGGGGAAAGGCCTGGGCCACCCGGCAGCACTCAAAGGGGAAGAGGCCTCACCTGGCCAGGCAGCGCTGATGAGCCTCAGGCCACGCCCCCGGCCGGAGCCTGACCCCGCCCGCCGGACTCTGCCTGAGCACAGGTGCAGTTCCCAGCGACGAGGGGGCGCAGGCGAGGGGTTTCGGGGACCTTTAGCCCCCACGGGGGTAGGGGACCCTCTACCCCAGGGGGAAACGGGACCCTCTTCCCCTTTGTGGGAAAAGTAAATCTTCCTCCCGGGGCACACCTGCACCCTCCTCTCGGACTCACAAACCCAGGGGCAGGACGTGTGCCCCAAGACGCCCTAGACGAAGGGGCGGGTTCACCGTCAGGGAGGGCAACCCCTGCAAGCCACAGACAGCCGGCGCCCGCGGCGTCCTCCAAAACGGCAGGCAGACATGCCGGCGGGGAAAGCCCTCAGCAACCCAGCACCACTCAAAGGGGAAGAGTCCTCCCCTGCCTCATGCGCTGCTGAGCCCCAGGCTCCGCCGCCGGCCGGAGCCTGACCCCGCCCACCGGACTCTGCCTGAGCACAGGTGCACTTCATAGAGCCGCCGGGGGCGGGGGGGCGCCGGTAAATGGGGGCGGGGACCCTCAGCACCAAGAGGGCAGGGTGACCCCTACACCATGGGGAAAGGGGCCGCTCTTCTCCCATGGGGGAAGGAGGCCCACTTCCCCCTTGGGGAACAGTAAACCTTGCCCCGGGGCACACCTGCAGCCTCCTCTCGCACTCACACCAACAGGGGCAGGCCGGGCGCCGGAGGACGCCCTAGACGGAGGGGCGGGGTCACCGTCAGGGAGGGCAACCCCTGCAAGCCTCCGACTGTCTGCGTCCGCGGCCCCCTCCAAAGCTGCAGGCAGACAGGTTGGGGGGGAAAGGCCCGGGCAACCCGGCAGCACTCAAAGGGGAAGAGGCCTCACGTGGCCAGGCAGCGCTGATGGGACTCAGGCCCCGCCCCCGGCCCGAGCCTGACCCCGCCCGCCGGACGCTGCCTGAGAACAGGTGCACTTCACAGAGCCGCGCTAGGGGGCGCTGGCGACGGGGGGCTGGGGTTCGGGGACCCTCAGCCCAAGCGGGTAGGGGGAGCTCTGCAACCACGGGGGTACAGAGTCCAAGAGCCCCGGCAAGGTGCAGGGACCGCAAGCCTGTTTCGGCCATGGGGCCCTCTCCCCCTCGGGGAACACCTGCAACCTCCTGCGCACTCACACCCCGAGGGGCTGACAGTGCGCCCAGGACGCCATAGACGGAGGGGCGGGGTCACCGTCAGGGAGGGTACCACCTGTATGCCTCAGACTATCTGCGTCCGCGGCCTCCTCCAAAGCTGCAGGCAGATAGGTCGGGGGGGAAGGGCCCGGGCCACCCGGCAGCACTCAAAGGGGAAGAGGCCTCACCTGGCCAGGCAGCGCTGATGAGCCTCAGGCCACGCCCCCGGCCGGAGCCTGACCCCGCCCGCCGGACTCTGCCTGAGCACACGTGCAGTTCCCAGGGCCGCCGCTAGGGAGCACTGGCGAGGGTGGGGCTGGGGTTCCGGCACCCTCAGACCCAAGCGTGTAGGGGGACCTGTGCAACCACGGGAGTACAGATTCCAGAGCCCCGGCAGGTGCAGGGACCGCAAGCCCGTTTTGGCCATGGGGCCCTCTCCCCCTCGGGGGACACCTGCAACCTCCTCCGCACTCACACCCCGAGGGGTGACAGTGCGCTCAGGTCGCCATAGACGGAGGGGCGGGGTCACCGTCAGGGAGGGTACCACCTGTATGCCTCAGACTATCTGCGTCCGCGGCCTCCTCCAAAGCTGCAGGCAGACAGGTCGGGGGGGAAGGGCCCGGGCCACCCGGCAGCACTCAAAGGGGAAGAGGCCTCACCTGGCCTGGCAGCGCTGATGAGCCGCAGGCCCCGCCCCCGGCCGGAGCCTGACCCCGCCCACCGGACTCTGCCTGAGCACAGGTGCACTTTATAGAGCCGCCGGGGGCGGGGGGGCGCCGGTAAATGGGGGCGGGGACCCTCAGCACCAAGGGGGCAGGGTGACCCCTACACCATGGGGAAAGGGGCCGCTCTTCCCCCATGGGGGAAGGAGGCCCACTTCCCCCTTGGGGAACAGTAAACCTTGCCCCGGGGCACACCTGCAGCCTCCTCTCGCACTCACACCAACAGGGGCAGGCCGGGCGCCGGAGGACGCCCTAGACGGAGGGGCGGGGTCACCGTCAGGGAGGGCAACCCCTGCAAGCCTCCGACTGTCTGCGTCCGCGGCGCCCTCCAAAGCTGCAGGCAGACAGGTTGGGGGGGAAAGGCCCGGGCAACCTGGCAGCACTCAAAGGGGAAGAGGCCTCACGTGGCCAGGCAGCGCTGATGGGACTCAGGCCCCGCCCCCGGCCCGAGCCTGACCCCGCCCGCCGGACGCTGCCTGAGCACAGGTGCACTTCACAGAGCCGCGCTAGGGGGCGCTGGCGAGGGGGTCCTGGGGTTCGGGGACCCTCAGCCCAAGCGGGTAGGGGGAGCTCTGCAACCACGGGGGTACAGAGTCCAAGAGCCCCGGCAAGGTGCAGGGACCGCAAGCCTGTTTTGGCCATGGGGCCCTCTCCCCCTCGGGGTACACCTGCAACCTCCTCCGCACTCACACCCGAGGGGCTGACAGTGCGCCCAGGACGCCATAGACGGAGGGGCGGGGTCACCGTCAGGGAGGGTACCACCTGTATGCCTCAGACTATCTGCGTCCGCGGCCTCCTCCAAAGCTGCAGGCAGACAGGTTGGGGGGGAAGGGCCCGGGCCACCCGGCAGCACTCAAAGGGGAAGAGGCCTCACCTGGCCTGGCAGCGCTGATGAGCCTCAGGCCCCGCCCCCGGCCGGAGCCTGACCCCGCCCGCCGGACTCTGCCTGAGCACAGGTGCAGTTCCCAGGGCCGCCGCTAGGGGGCGCTGGCGAGGGTGGGGCTGGGGTTCCGGCACCCTCAGCCCCAAGCGGGTAGGGCGACCTGTGCAACCACGGGGGTACAGATTCCAGAGCCCTGGCAAGGTGCAGGGACCGCAAGCCCGTTTTGGCCATGGGGCCCTCTTCCCCTCGGGGGACACCTGCAACCTCCTCCGCACTCACACCCCGAGGGGTGACAGTGCGCTCAGGTCGCCGTAGACGGAGGGGCGGGGTCACCGTCAGGGAGGGTACCCCCTGTATGCCTCGGACTGTCTGCGTCCACGGCCTCCTCCAAAGCTGCAGGCAGACAGGTCGGGGGGGAAAGGCCCGGGCAACCCGGCAGCACTCAAAGGGGAAGAGGCCTCACCTGGCCAGGCAGCGCTGATGAGCCTCAGGCCACGCCCCCGGCCGGAGCCTGACCCCGCCCGCCGGACTCTGCCTGAGCACAGGTGCAGTTCCCAGCGACGAGGGGGCGCAGGCGAGGGGTTTCGGGGACCTTTAGCCCCCACGGGGGTAGGGGACCCTCTACCCCAGGGGGAAACGGGACCCTCTTCCCCTTTGTGGGAAAAGTAAATCTTCCTCCCGGGGCACACCTGCACCCTCCTCTCGGACTCACAAACCCAGGGGCAGGACGTGTGCCCCAAGACGCCCTAGACGAAGGGGCGGGTTCACCGTCAGGGAGGGCAACCCCTGCAAGCCACACACAGCCGGCGCCCGCGGCGTCCTCCAAAACGGCAGGCAGACATGCCGGCGGGGAAAGCCCTCAGCAACCCAGCACCACTCAAAGGGGAAGAGTCCTCCCCTGCCTCAGCTGCGCTGCTGAGCCCCAGGCTCCGCCCCCGGCCGGAGCCTGACCCCGCCCACCGGACTCTGCCTGAGCACAGGTGCACTTCATAGAGCCGCCGGGGGCGGGGGGGCGCCGGTAAATGGGGGCGGGGACCCTCAGCACCAAGGGGGCAGGTTGACCCCTACACCATGGGGAAAGGGGCCGCTCTTCCCCCATGGGGGAAGGAGGCCCACTTCCCCCTTGGGGAACAGTAAACCTTGCCCCGGGGCACACCTGCAGCCTCCTCTCGCACTCACACCAACAGGGGCAGGCCGGGCGCCGGAGGACGCCCTAGACGGAGGGGCGGGGTCACCGTCAGGGAGGGCAACCCCTGCAAGCCTCCGACTGTCTGCGTCCGCGGCGCCCTCCAAAGCTGCAGGCAGACAGGTTGGGGGGGAAAGGCCCGGGCAACCCGGCAGCACTCAAAGGGGAAGAGGCCTCACCTGGCCAGGCAGCGCTGATGGGACTCAGGCCCCGCCCCCGGCCCGAGCCTGACCCCGCCCGCGGGACGCTGCCTGAGCACAGGTGCACTTCACAGAGCCGCGCTAGGGGGCGCTGGCGACGGGGGGCTGGGGTTCGGGGACCCTCAGCCCAAGCGGGTAGGGGGAGCTCTGCAACCACGGGGGTACAGAGTCCAAGAGCCCCGGCAAGGTGCAGGGACCGCAAGCCTGTTTCGGCCATGGGGCCCTCTCCCCCTCGGGGACCACCTGCAACCTCCTCCGCACTCACACCCCGAGGGGCTGACAGTGCGCCCAGGACGCCATAGACGGAGGGGCGGGGTCACCGTCAGGGAGGGTACCACCTGTATGCCTCAGACTATCTGCGTCCGCGGCCTCCTCCAAAGCTGCAGGCAGACAGGTTGGGGGGGAAGGGCCCGGGCCACCCGGCAGCACTCATAGGGGAAGAGGCCTCACCTGGCCTGGCAGCGCTGATGAGCCTCAGGCCCCGCCCCCGGCCGGAGCCTGACCCCGCCCGCCGGACTCTGCCTGAGCACAGGTGCAGTTCCCAGGGCCGCCGCTAGGGAGCACTGGCGAGGGTGGGGCTGGGGTTCCGGCACCCTCAGCCCCAAGCGTGTAGGGGGACCTGTGCAACCACGGGGGTACAGATTCCAGAGCCCCGGCAGGTGCAGGGACCGCAAGCCAGTTTTGGCCATGGGGCCCTCTCCCCCTCGGGGGACACCTGCAACCTCCTCCGCACTCACACCCCGAGGGGTGACAGTGCGCTCAGGTCGCCGTAGACGGAGGGGCGGGGTCACCGTCAGGGAGGGTACCACCTGTATGCCTCAGACTGTCTGCGTCCACGGCCTCCTCCAAAGCTGCAGGAAGACAGGTCGGGGGGGAAAGGCCTGGGCCACCCGGCAGCACTCAAAGGGGAAGAGGCCTCACCTGGCCAGGCAGCGCTGATGAGCCTCAGGCCACGCCCCCGGCCGGAGCCTGACCCCGCCCGCCGGACTCTGCCTGAGCACAGGTGCAGTTCCCAGCGACGAGGGGGCGCAGGCGAGGGGTTTCGGGGACCTTTAGCCCCCACGGGGGTAGGGGACCCTCTACCCCAGGGGGAAACGGGACCCTCTTCCCCTTTGTGGGAAAAGTAAATCTTCCTCCCGGGGCACACCTGCACCCTCCTCTCGGACTCACAAACCCAGGGGCAGGACGTGTGCCCCAAGACGCCCTAGACGAAGGGGCGGGTTCACCGTCAGGGAGGGCAACCCCTGCAAGCCACAGACAGCCGGCGCCCGCGGCGTCCTCCAAAACGGCAGGCAGACATGCCGGCGTTGAAAGCCCTCAGCAACCCAGCACCACTCAAAGGGGAAGAGTCCTCCCCTGCCTCAGCTGCGCTGCTGAGCCCCAGGCTCCGCCCCCGGCCGGAGCCTGACCCCGCCCACCGGACTCTGCCTGAGCACAGGTGCACTTCATAGAGCCGCCGGGGGCGGGGGGGCGCCGGTAAATGGGGGCGGGGACCCTCAGCACCAAGGGGGCAGGGTGACCCCTACACCATGGGGAAAGGGGCCGCTCTTCCCCCATGGGGGAAGGAGGCCCACTTCCCCCTTGGGGAACAGTAAACCTTGCCCCGGGGCACACCTGCAGCCTCCTCTCGCACTCACACCAACAGGGGCAGGCCGGGCGCCGGAGGACGCCCTAGACGGAGGGGCGGGGTCACCGTCAGGGAGGGCAACCCCTGCAAGCCTCCGACTGTCTGCGTCCGCGGCGCCCTCCAAAGCTGCAGGCAGACAGGTTGGGGGGGAAAGGCCCGGGCAACCCGGCAGCACTCAAAGGGGAAGAGGCCTCACGTGGCCAGGCAGCGCTGATGGGACTCAGGCCCCGCCCCCGGCCCGAGCCTGACCCCGCCCGCCGGACGCTGCCTGAGCACAGGTGCACTTCACAGAGCCGCGCTAGGGGGCGCTGGCGACGGGGGGCTGGGGTTCGGGGACCCTCAGCCCAAGCGGGTAGGGGGAGCTCTGCAACCACGGGGGTACAGAGTCCAAGAGCCCCGGCAAGGTGCAGGGACCGCAAGCCTGTTTCGGCCATGGGGCCCTCTCCCCCTCGGGGAACACCTGCAACCTCCTCCGCACTCACACCCCGAGGGGCTGACAGTGCGCCCAGGACGCCATAGACGGAGGGGCGGGGTCACCCTCAGGGAGGGTACCACCTGTATGCCTCAGACTATCTGCGTCCGCGGCCTCCTCCAAAGCTGCAGGCAGACAGGTCGGGGGGGAAGGGCCCGGGCCACCCGGCAGCACTCAAAGGGGAAGAGGCCTCACCTGGCCTGGCAGCGCTGATGAGCCTCAGGCCCCGCCCCCGGCCGGAGCCTGACCCCGCCCGCCGGACTCTGCCTGAGCACAGGTGCAGTTCCCAGGGCCGCCGCTAGGGGGCGCTGGCGAGCGTGGGGCTGGGGTTCCGGCACCCTCAGCCCCAAGCGGGTAGGGCGACCTGTGCAACCACGGGGGTACAGATTCCAGAGCCCTGGCAAGGTGCAGGGACCGCAAGCCCGTTTTGGCCATGGGCCCCTCTTCCCCTCGGGGGACACCTGCAACCTCCTCCGCACTCACACCCCGAGGGGTGACAGTGCGCTCAGGTCGCCATAGACGGAGGGGCGGGGTCACCGTCAGGGAGGGTACCCCCTGTATGCCTCAGACTGTCTGCGTCCAC
Source organism: Talpa europaea (assembly GCF_964194135.1). Classification (NCBI taxonomy): domain Eukaryota; kingdom Metazoa; phylum Chordata; class Mammalia; order Eulipotyphla; family Talpidae; genus Talpa; species Talpa europaea. The sequence continues at coordinate 73,496,868 of NC_140074.1, read as the reverse complement.
GGCCTCCTCCAAAGCTGCAGGAAGACAGGTCGGGGGGGAAAGGCCTGGGCCACCCGGCAGCACTCAAAGGGGAAGAGGCCTCACCTGGCCAGGCAGCGCTGATGAGCCTCAGGCCACGCCCCCGGCCGGAGCCTGACCCCGCCCGCCGGACTCTGCCTGAGCACAGGTGCAGTTCCCAGCGACGAGGGGGCGCAGGCGAGGGGTTTCGGGGACCTTTAGCCCCCACGGGGGTAGGGGACCCTCTACCCCAGGGGGAAACGGGACCCTCTTCCCCTTTGTGGGAAAAGTAAATCTTCCTCCCGGGGCACACCTGCACCCTCCTCTCGGACTCACAAACCCAGGGGCAGGACGTGTGCCCCAAGACGCCCTAGACGAAGGGGCGGGTTCACCGTCATGGAGGGCAACCCCTGCAAGCCACAGACAGCCGGCGCCCGCGGCGTCCTCCAAAACGGCAGGCAGACATGCCGGCGGGGAAAGCCCTCAGCAACCCAGCACCACTCAAAGGGGAAGAGTCCTCCCCTGCCTCAGCTGCGCTGCTGAGCCCCAGGCTCCGCCCCCGGCCGGAGCCTGACCCCGCCCACCGGACTCTGCCTGAGCACAGGTGCACTTCATAGAGCCGCCGGGGGGGGGGGGCGCCGGTAAATGGGGGCGGGGACCCTCAGCACCAAGGGGGCAGGGTGACCCCTACACCATGGGGAAAGGGGCCGCTCTTCCCCCATGGGGGAAGGAGGCCCACTTCCCCCTTGGGGAACAGTAAACCTTGCCCCGGGGCACACCTGCAGCCTCCTCTCGCACTCACACCAACAGGGGCAGGCCGGGCGCCGGAGGACGCCCTAGACGGAGGGGCGGGGTCACCGTCAGGGAGGGCAACCCCTGCAAGCCTCCGACTGTCTGCGTCCGCGGCGCCCTCCAAAGCTGCAGGCAGACAGTTTGGGGTGGAAAGGCCCGGGCAACCCGGCAGCACTCAAAGGGGAAGAGGCCTCACGTGGCCAGGCAGCGCTGATGGGACTCAGGCCCCGCCCCCGGCCCGAGCCTGACCCCGCCCGACGGACGCTGCCTGAGCACAGGTGCACTTCACAGAGCCGCGCTAGGGGGCGCTGGCGACGGGGGGCTGGGGTTCGGGGACCCTCAGCCCAAGCGGGTAGGGGGAGCTCTGCAACCACGGGGGTACAGATTCCAGAGCCCGGGCAAGGTGCAGGGATCGCAAGCCCGTTTTGGCCATGGGGCCCTCTTCCCCTCGGGGGACACCTGCAACCTCCTCCGCACTCACACCCCGAGGGGTGACAGTGCGCCCAGGACGCCATAGACGGAGGGGCGGTGTCACCGTCAGAGAGGGTACCACCTGTATGCCTCAGACTATCTGCGTCCGCGGCCTCCTCCAAAGCTGCAGGCAGACAGGTCGGGGGGGAAGGGCCCGGGCCACCCGGCAGCATTCACAGGGGAAGAGGCCTCACCTGGCCTGGCAGCGCTGATGAGCCTCAGGCCCCGCCCCCGGCCGGAGCCTGACCCCGCCCGCCGGACTCTGCCTGAGCACAGGTGCAGTTCCCAACGACGGGGGGGCGCAGGCGAGGGGTTTCGGGGACCTTTAGCCCCCACGGGGGTAGGGGACCCTCTACCCCAGGGGGAAACGGGACCCTCTTCCCCTTTGTGGGAAAAGTAAATCTTCCTCCCGGGGCACACCTGCACCCTCCTCTCGGACTCACAATCCCAGGGGCAGGACGTGTGCCCCAAGACGCCCTAGACGAAGGGGCGGGTTCACCGTCAGGGAGGGCAACCCCTGCAAGCCACACACAGCCGGCGCCCGCGGCGTCCTCCAAAACGGCAGGCAGACATGCCGGCGGGGAAAGCCCTCAGCAACCCAGCACCACTCAAAGGGGAAGAGTCCTCCCCTGCCTCAGCTGCGCTGCTGAGCCACAGGCTCCGCCCCCGGCCGGAGCCTGACCCCGCCCACCGGACTCTGCCTGAGCACAGGTGCACTTCATAGAGCCGCCGGGGGCGGGGGGCGCCGGTAAATGGGGGCGGGGACCCTCAGCACCAAGGGGGCAGGGTGACCCCTACACCATGGGGAAAGGGGCCGCTCTTCCCCCATGGGGGAAGGAGGCCCACTTCCCCCTTGGGGAACAGTAAACCTTGCCCCGGGGCACACCTGCAGCCTCCTCTCGCACTCACACCAACAGGGGCAGGCCGGGCGCCGGAGGACGCCCTAGACGGAGGGGCGGGGTCACCGTCAGGGAGGGCAACCCCTGCAAGCCTCCGACTGTCTGCGTCCGCGGCGCCCTCCAAAGCTGCAGGCAGACAGGTTGGGGGGGAAAGGCCCGGGCAACCCGGCAGCACTCAAAGGGGAAGAGGCCTCACGTGGCCAGGCAGCGCTGATGGGACTCAGGCCCCGCCCCCGGCCCGAGCCTGACCCCGCCCGCCGGACGCTGCCTGAGCACAGGTGCACTTCACAGAGCCGCGCTAGGGGGCGCTGGCGACGGGGGGCTGGGGTTCGGGGACCCTCAGCCCAAGCGTGTAGGGGGAGCTCTGCAACCACGGGGGTACAGAGTCCAAGAGCCCCGGCAAGGTGCAGGGACCGCAAGCCTGTTTTGGCCATGGGGCCCTCTCCCCCTCGGGGAACACCTGCAACCTCCTCCGCACTCACACCCCGAGGGGCTGACAGTGCGCCCAGGACGCCATAGACGGAGGGGCGGGGTCACCGTCAGGGAGGGTACCACCTGTATGCCTCAGACTATCTGCGTCCACGGCCTCCTCCAAAGCTGCAGGCAGACAGGTCGGGGGGGAAGGGCCCGGGCCACCCGGCAGCACTCAAAGGGGAAGAGGCCTCACCTGGCCTGGCAGCGCTGATGAGCCTCAGGCCCCGCCCCCGGCCGGAGCCTGACCCCGCCCGCCGGACTCTGCCTGAGCACAGGTGCAGTTCCCAGGGCCGCCGCTAGGGGGCGCTGGAGAGGGTGGGGCTGGGGTTCCGGCACCCTCAGCCCCAAGCGGGTAGGGCGACCTGTGCAACCACGGGGGTACAGATTCCAGAGCCCTGGCAAGGTGCAGGGACCGCAAGCCTGTTTTGGCCATGGGGCCCTCTCCCCCTCGGGGGACACCTGCAACCTCCTCCGCACTCACACCCCGAGGGGTGACAGTGCGCTCAGGTCGCCATAGACGGAGGGGCGGGGTCACCGTCAGGGAGGGTACCCCCTGTATGCCTCGGACTGTCTGCGTCCACGGCCTCCTCCAAAGCTGCAGGAAGACAGGTCGGGGGGGAAAGGCCTGGGCCACCCGGCAGCACTCAAAGGGGAAGAGGCCTCACCTGGCCAGGCAGTGCTGATGAGCCTCAGGCCACGCCCCCCGCCGGAGCCTGACCCCGCCCGCCGGACTCTGCCTGAGCACAGGTGCAGTTCCCAGCGACGAGGGGGCGCAGGCGAGGGGTTTCGGGGACCTTTAGCCCCCACGGGGGTAGGGGACCCTCTACCCCAGGGGGAAACGGGACCCTCTTCCCCTTTGTGGGAAAAGTAAATCTTCCTCCCGGGGCACACCTGCACCCTCCTCGCGGACTCACAAACCCAGGGGCAGGACGTGTGCCCCAAGACGCCCTAGACGAAGGGGCGGGTTCACCGTCAGGGAGGGCAACCCCTGCAAGCCACAGACAGCCGGCGCCCGAGGCGTCCTCCAAAACGGCAGTCAGACATGCCGGCGGGGAAAGCCCTCAGCAACCCAGCACCACTCAAAGGGGAAGAGTCCTCCCCTGCCTCAGCTGCGCTGCTGAGCCCCAGGCTCCGCCCCCGGCCGGAGCCTGACCCCGCCCACCGGACTCTGCCTGAGCACAGGTGCACTTCATAGAGCCGCCGGGGGCGGGGGGGCGCCGGTAAATGGGGGCGGGGACCCTCAGCACCAAGGGGGCAGGGTGACCCCTACACCATGGGGAAAGGGGCCGCTCTTCCCCCATGGGGGAAGGAGGCCCACTTCCCCCTTGGGGAACAGTAAACCTTGCCCCGGGGCACACCTGCAGCCTCCTCTCGCACTCACACCAACAGGGGCAGGCCGGGCGCCGGAGGACGCCCTAGACGGAGGGGCGGGGTCACCGTCAGGGAGGGCAACCCCTGCAAGCCTCCGACTGTCTGCGTCCGCGGCGCCCTCCAAAGCTGCAGGCAGACAGGTTGGGGGGGAAAGGCCCGGGCAACCCGGCAGCACTCAAAGGGGAAGAGGCCGCACGTGGCCAGGCATCGCTGATGGGACTCAGGCCCCGCCCCCGGCCCGAGCCTGACCCCGCCCGCCGGACGCTGCCTGAGCACAGGTGCACTTCACAGAGCCGCGCTAGGGGGCGCTGGCGACGGGGGGCTGGGGTTCGGGGACCCTCAGCCCAAGCGGGTAGGGGGAGCTCTGCAACCACGGGGGTACAGAGTCCAAGATCCCCGGCAAGGTGCAGGGACCGCAAGCCTGTTTAGGCCATGGGGCCCTCTCCCCCTCGGGGAACACCTGCAACCTCCTCCGCACTCACACCCCGAGGGGTGACAGTGCGCCCAGGACGCCATAGACGGAGGGGCGGGGTCACCGTCAGGGAGGGTACCACCTGTATGCCTCAGACTATCTGCGTCCGCGGCCTCCTCCAAAGCTGCAGGCAGACAGGTCGGGGGGGAAGGGCCCGGGCCACCCGGCAGCACAAAAAGGGGAAGAGGCCTCTCCTGGCCTGGCAGCGCTGATGAGCCTCAGGCCCCGCCCCCGGCCGGAGCCTGACCCCGCCCGCCGGACTCTGCCTGAGCACAGGTGCAGTTCCCAGGGCCGCCGCTAGGGGGCGCTGGCGAGGGTGGGGCTGGGGTTCCGGCACCCTCAGCCCCAAGCGGGTAGGGCGACCTGTGCAACCACGGGGGTACAGATTCCAGAGCCCTGGCAAGGTGCAGGGACCGCAAGCCCGTTTTGGCCATGGGGCCCTCTTCCCCTCGGGGGACACCTGCAACCTCCTCCGCACTCACACCCCGAGGGGTGACAGTGCGCTCAGGTCGCCATAGACGGAGGGGCGGGGTCACCGTCAGGGAGGGTACCCCCTGTATGCCTCGGACTGTCTGCGTCCACGGCCTCCTCCAAAGCTGCAGGAAGACAGGTCGGGGGGGAAAGGCCTGGGCCACCCGGCAGCACTCAAAGGGGAAGAGGCCTCACCTGGCCAGGCAGCGCTGATGAGCCTCAGGCCACGCCCCCGGCCGGAGCCTGACCCCGCCTGCCGGACTCTGCCTGAGCACAGGTGCAGTTCCCAGCGACGAGGGGGCGCAGGCGAGGGGTTTCGGGGACCTTTAGCCCCCACGGGGGTAGGGGACCCTCTACCCCAGGGGGAAACGGGACCCTCTTCCCCTTTGTGGGAAAAGTAAATCTTCCTCCCGGGGCACACCTGCACCCTCCTCTCGGACTCACAAACCCAGGGGCAGGACGTGTGCCCCAAGACGCCCTAGACGAAGGGGCGGGTTCACCGTCAGGGAGGGCAACCCCTGCAAGCCACAGACAGCCGGCGCCCGCGGCGTCCTCCAAAACGGCAGGCAGACATGCCGGCGGGGAAAGCCCTCAGCAACCCAGCACCACTCAAAGGGGAAGAGTCCTCCCCTGCCTCAGCTGCGCTGCTGAGCCCCAGGCTCCGCCCCCGGCCGGAGCCTGACCCCGCCCACCGGACTCTGCCTGAGCACAGGTGCACTGCATAGAGCCGCCGGGGGCGGGGGGGCGCCGGTAAATGGGGGCGGGGACCCTCAGCACCAAGGGGGCAGGGTGACCCCTACACCATGGGGAAAGGGGCCGCTCTTCCCCCATGGGGGAAGGAGGCCCACTTCCCCCTTGGGGAACAGTAAACCTTGCCCCGGGGCACACCTGCAGCCTCCTCTCGCACTCACACCAACAGGGGCAGGCCGGGCGCCGGAGGACGCCCTAGACGGAGGGGCGGGGTCACCGTCAGGGAGGACAACCCCTGCAAGCCTCCGACTGTCTGCGTCCGCGGCGCCCTCCAAAGCTGCAGGCAGACAGGTTGGGGGGGAAAGGCCCTGGCAACCCGGCAGCACTCAAAGGGGAAGAGGCCTCACGTGGCCAGGCAGCGCTGATGGGACTCAGGCCCCGCCCCCGGCCCGAGCCTGACCCGCCCGCCGGACGCTGCCTGAGCACAGGTGCACTTCACAGAGCCGCGCTAGGGGTCGCTGGCGACGGGGGGCTGGGGTTCGGGGACCCTCAGCCCAAGCGGGTAGGGGGAGCTCTGCAACCACGGGGGTACAGAGTCCAAGAGCCCCGGCAAGGTGCAGGGACCGCAAGCCCGTTTTGGCCATGGGGCCCTCTCCCCCTCGGGGAACACCTGCAACCTCCTCCGCACTCACACCCCGAGGGGCTGACAGTGCGCCCAGGACGCCATAGACGGAGGGCGGGGTCACCGTCAGGGAGGGTACCACCTGTATGCCTCAGACTATCTGCGTCCGCGGCCTCCTCCAAAGCTGCAGGCAGACAGGTCGGGGGGGAAGGGCCCGGGCCACCCGGCAGCACTCAAAATGGAAGAGGCCTCGCCTGGCCTGGCAGTGCTGATGAGCCTCAGGCCCCGCCCCCGGCCGGAGCCTGACCCCGCCCGCCGGACTCTGCCTGAGCACCGGTGCAGTTCCCAGGGCCGCCGCTAGGGGGCGCTGGCGAGGGTGGGTCTTGGGTTCCGGCACCCTCAGCCCCAAGCGGGTAGGGCGACCTGTGCAACCACGGGGGTACAGATTCCAGAGCCCTGGCAAGGTGCAGGGACCGCAAGCCCGTTTTGGCCATGGGGCCCTCTTCCCCTCGGGGGACACCTGCAACCTCCTCCGCACTCACACCCCGAGGGGTGACAGTGCGCTCAGGTCGCCATAGACGGAGGGGCGGGGTCACCGTCAGGGAGGGTACCCCCTGTATGCCTCGGACTGTCTGCGTCCACGGCCTCCTCCAAAGCTGCAGGAAGACAGGTCGGGGGGGAAAGGCCTGGGCCACCCGGCAGCACTCAAAGGGGAAGAGGCCTCACCTGGCCAGGCAGCGCTGATGAGCCTCAGGCCACGCCCCCGGCCGGAGCCTGACCCCGCCCGCCGGACTCTGCCTGAGCACAGGTGCAGTTCCCAGCGACGAGGGGGCGCAGGCGAGGGGTTTCGGGGACCTTTAGCCCCCACGGGGGTAGGGGACCCTCTACCCCAGGGGGAAACGGGACCCTCTTCCCCTTTGTGGGAAAAGTAAATCTTCCTCCCGGGGCACACCTGCACCCTCCTCTCGGACTCACAAACCCAGGGGCAGGACGTGTGCCCCAAGACGCCCTAGACGAAGGGGCGGGTTCACCGTCAGGGAGGGCAACCCCTGCAAGCCACAGACAGCCGGCGCCCGCGGCGTCCTCCAAAACGGCAGGCAGACATTCCGGCGGGGAAAGCCCTCAGCTACCCAGCACCACTCAAAGGGGAAGAGTCCTCCCCTGCCTCAGCTGCGCTGCTGAGCCCCAGGCTCCGCCCCCGGCCGGAGCCTGACCCCGCGCACCGGACTCTGCCTGAGCACAGGTGCACTTCATAGAGCCGCCGGGGGCGGGGGGGCGCCGGTAAATGGGGGCGGGGACCCTCAGCACCAAGGGGGCAGGGTGACCCCTACACCATGGGGAAAGGGGCCGCTCTTCCCCCATGGGGGAAGGAGGCCCACTTCCCCCTTGGGGAACAGTAAACCTTGCCCCGGGGCACACCTGCAGCCTCCTCTCGCACTCACACCAACAGGGGCAGGCCGGGCGCCGGAGGACGCCCTAGACGGAGGGGCGGGGTCACCGTCAGGGAGGGCAACCCCTGCAAGCCTCCGACTGTCTGCGTCCGCGGCGCCCTCCAAAGCTGCAGGCAGACAGGTTGGGGGGGAAAGGCCCGGGCAACCCGGCAGCACTCAAAGGGGAAGAGGCCTCACGTGGCCAGGCAGCGCTGATGGGACTCAGGCCCCGCCCCCGGCCCGAGCCTGACCCCGCCCGCCGGACGCTGCCTGAGCACAGGTGCACTTCACAGAGCCGCGCTAGGGGGCGCTGGCGACGGGGGGCTGGGGTTCGGGGACCCTCAGCCCAAGCGTGTAGGGGGAGCTCTGCAACCACGGGGGTACAGAGTCCAAGAGCCCCGGCAAGGTGCAGGGACCGCAAGCCTGTTTTGGCCATGGGGCCCTCTCCCCCTCGGGGAACACCTGCAACCTCCTCCGCACTCACACCCCGAGGGGCTGACAGTGCGCCCAGGACGCCATAGACGGAGGGGCGGGGTCACCGTCAGGGAGGGTACCACCTGTATGCCTCAGACTATCTGCGTCCACGGCCTCCTCCAAAGCTGCAGGCAGACAGGTCGGGGGGGAAGGGCCCGGGCCACCCGGCAGCACTCAAAGGGGAAGAGGCCTCACCTGGCCTGGCAGCGCTGATGAGCCTCAGGCCCCGCCCCCGGCCGGAGCCTGACCCCGCCCGCCGGACTCTGCCTGAGCACAGGTGCAGTTCCCAGGGCCGCCGCTAGGGGGCGCTGGAGAGGGTGGGGCTGGGGTTCCGGCACCCTCAGCCCCAAGCGGGTAGGGCGACCTGTGCAACCACGGGGGTACAGATTCCAGAGCCCTGGCAAGGTGCAGGGACCGCAAGCCTGTTTTGGCCATGGGGCCCTCTCCCCCTCGGGGGACACCTGCAACCTCCTCCGCACTCACACCCCGAGGGGTGACAGTGCGCTCAGGTCGCCATAGACGGAGGGGCGGGGTCACCGTCAGGGAGGGTACCCCCTGTATGCCTCGGACTGTCTGCGTCCACGGCCTCCTCCAAAGCTGCAGGAAGACAGGTCGGGGGGGAAAGGCCTGGGCCACCCGGCAGCACTCAAAGGGGAAGAGGCCTCACCTGGCCAGGCAGTGCTGATGAGCCTCAGGCCACGCCCCCCGCCGGAGCCTGACCCCGCCCGCCGGACTCTGCCTGAGCACAGGTGCAGTTCCCAGCGACGAGGGGGCGCAGGCGAGGGGTTTCGGGGACCTTTAGCCCCCACGGGGGTAGGGGACCCTCTACCCCAGGGGGAAACGGGACCCTCTTCCCCTTTGTGGGAAAAGTAAATCTTCCTCCCGGGGCACACCTGCACCCTCCTCGCGGACTCACAAACCCAGGGGCAGGACGTGTGCCCCAAGACGCTCTAGACGAAGGGGCGGGTTCACCGTCAGGGAGGGCAACCCCTGCAAGCCACAGACAGCCGGCGCCCGAGGCGTCCTCCAAAACGGCAGTCAGACATGCCGGCGGGGAAAGCCCTCAGCAACCCAGCACCACTCAAAGGGGAAGAGTCCTCCCCTGCCTCAGCTGCGCTGCTGAGCCCCAGGCTCCGCCCCCGGCCGGAGCCTGACCCCGCCCACCGGACTCTGCCTGAGCACAGGTGCACTTCATAGAGCCGCCGGGGGCGGGGGGGCGCCGGTAAATGGGGGCGGGGACCCTCAGCACCAAGGGGGCAGGGTGACCCCTACACCATGGGGAAAGGGGCCGCTCTTCCCCCATGGGGGAAGGAGGCCCACTTCCCCCTTGGGGAACAGTAAACCTTGCCCCGGGGCACACCTGCAGCCTCCTCTCGCACTCACACCAACAGGGGCAGGCCGGGCGCCGGAGGACGCCCTAGACGGAGGGGCGGGGTCACCGTCAGGAAGGGCAACCCCTGCAAGCCTCCGACTGTCTGCGTCCGCGGCGCCCTCCAAAGCTGCAGGCAGACAGGTTGGGGGGGAAAGGCCCGGGCAACCCGGCAGCACTCAAAGGGGAAGAGGCCGCACGTGGCCAGGCATCGCTGATGGGACTCAGGCCCCGCCCCCGGCCCGAGCCTGACCCCGCCCGCCGGACGCTGCCTGAGCACAGGTGCACTTCACAGAGCCGCGCTAGGGGGCGCTGGCGACGGGGGGCTGGGGTTCGGGGACCCTCAGCCCAAGCGGGTAGGGGGAGCTCTGCAACCACGGGGGTACAGAGTCCAAGATCCCCGGCAAGGTGCAGGGACCGCAAGCCTGTTTAGGCCATGGGGCCCTCTCCCCCTCGGGGAACACCTGCAACCTCCTCCGCACTCACACCCCGAGGGGTGACAGTGCGCCCAGGACGCCATAGACGGAGGGGCGGGGTCACCGTCAGGGAGGGTACCACCTGTATGCCTCAGACTATCTGCGTCCGCGGCCTCCTCCAAAGCTGCAGGCAGACAGGTCGGGGGGGAAGGGCCCGGGCCACCCGGCAGCACAAAAAGGGGAAGAGGCCTCACCTGGCCTGGCAGCGCTGATGAGCCTCAGGCCCCGCCCCCGGCCGGAGCCTGACCCCGCCCGCCGGACTCTGCCTGAGCACAGGTGCAGTTCCCAGGGCCGCCGCTAGGGGGCGCTGGCGAGGGTGGGGCTGGGGTTCCGGCACCCTCAGCCCCAAGCGGGTAGGGCGACCTGTGCAACCACGGGGGTACAGATTCCAGAGCCCTGGCAAGGTGCAGGGACCGCAAGCCCGTTTTGGCCATGGGGCCCTCTTCCCCTCGGGGGACACCTGCAACCTCCTCCGCACTCACACCCCGAGGGGTGACAGTGCGCTCAGGTCGCCATAGACGGAGGGGCGGGGTCACCGTCAGGGAGGGTACCCCCTGTATGCCTCGGACTGTCTGCGTCCACGGCCTCCTCCAAAGCTGCAGGAAGACAGGTCGGGGGGGAAAGGCCTGGGCCACCCGGCAGCACTCAAAGGGGAAGAGGCCTCACCTGGCCAGGCAGCGCTGATGAGCCTCAGGCCACGCCCCCGGCCGGAGCCTGACCCCGCCCGCCGGACTCTGCCTGAGCACAGGTGCAGTTCCCAGCGACTAGGGGGCGCAGGCGAGGGGTTTCGGGGACCTTTAGCCCCCACGGGGGTAGGGGACCCTCTACCCCAGGGGGAAACGGGACCCTCTTCCCCTTTGTGGGAAAAGTAAATCTTCCTCCCGGGGCACACCTGCACCCTCCTCTCGGACTCACAAACCCAGGGGCAGGACGTGTGCCCCAAGACGCCCTAGACGAAGGGGCGGGTTCACCGTCAGGGAGGGCAACCCCTGCAAGCCACAGACAGCCGGCGCCCGCGGCGTCCTCCAAAACGGCAGGCAGACATGCCGGCGGGGAAACCCCTCAGCAACCCAGCACCACTCAAAGGGGAAGAGTCCTCCCCTGCCTCAGCTGCGCTGCTGAGCCCCAGGCTCCGCCCCCGGCCGGAGCCTGACCCCGCCCACCGGACTCTGCCTGAGCACAGGTGCACTGCATAGAGCCGCCGGGGGCGGGGGGGCGCCGGTAAATGGGGGCGGGGACCCTCAGCACCAAGGGGGCAGGGTGACCCCTACACCATGGGGAAAGGGGCCGCTCTTCCCCCATGGGGGAAGGAGGCCCACTTCCCCCTTGGGGAACAGTAAACCTTGCCCCGGGGCACACCTGCAGCCTCCTCTCGCACTCACACCAACAGGGGCAGGCCGGGCGCCGGAGGACGCCCTAGACGGAGGGGCGGGGTCACCGTCAGGGAGGACAACCCCTGCAAGCTTCCGACTGTCTGCGTCCGCGGCGCCCTCCAAAGCTGCAGGCAGACAGGTTGGGGGGGAAAGGCCCTGGCAACCCGGCAGCACTCAAAGGGGAAGAGGCCTCACGTGGCCAGGCAGCGCTGATGGGACTCAGGCCCCGCCCCCGGCCCGAGCCTGACCCGCCCGCCGGACGCTGCCTGAGCACAGGTGCACTTCACAGAGCCGCGCTAGGGGTCGCTGGCGACGGGGGGCTGGGGTTCGGGGACCCTCAGCCCAAGCGGGTAGGGGGAGCTCTGCAACCACGGGGGTACAGAGTCCAAGAGCCCCGGCAAGGTGCAGGGACCGCAAGCCCGTTTTGGCCATGGGGCCCTCTCCCCCTCGGGGAACACCTGCAACCTCCTCCGCACTCACACCCCGAGGGGCTGACAGTGCGCCCAGGACGCCATAGACGGAGGGCGGGGTCACCGTCAGGGAGGGTACCACCTGTATGCCTCAGACTATCTGCGTCCGCGGCCTCCTCCAAAGCTGCAGGCAGACAGGTCGGGGGGGAAGGGCCCGGGCCACCCGGCAGCACTCAAAATGGAAGAGGCCTCACCTGGCCTGGCAGTGCTGATGAGCCTCAGGCCCCGCCCCCGGCCGGAGCCTGACCCCGCCCGCCGGACTCTGCCTGAGCACCGGTGCAGTTCCCAGGGCCACCGCTAGGGGGCGCTGGCGAGGGTGGGGCTGGGGTTCCGGCACCCTCAGCCCCAAGCGGGTAGGGCGACCTGTGCAACCACGGGGGTACAGATTCCAGAGCCCTGGCAAGGTGCAGGGACCGCAAGCCCGTTTTGGCCATGGGGCCCTCTTCCCCTCGGGGGACACCTGCAACCTCCTCCGCACTCACACCCCGAGGGGTGACAGTGCGCTCAGGTCGCCATAGACGGAGGGGCGGGGTCACCGTCAGGGAGGGTACCCCCTGTATGCCTCGGACTGTCTGCGTCCACGGCCTCCTCCAAAGCTGCAGGAAGACAGGTCGGGGGGGAAAGGCCTGGGCCACCCGGCAGCACTCAAAGGGGAAGAGGCCTCACCTGGCCAGGCAGCGCTGATGAGCCTCAGGCCACGCCCCCGGCCGGAGCCTGACCCCGCCCGCCGGACTCTGCCTGAGCACAGGTGCAGTTCCCAGCGACGAGGGGGCGCAGGCGAGGGGTTTCGGGGACCTTTAGCCCCCACGGGGGTAGGGGACCCTCTACCCCAGGGGGAAACGGGACCCTCTTCCCCTTTGTGGGAAAAGTAAATCTTCCTCCCGGGGCACACCTGCACCCTCCTCTCGGACTCACAAACCCAGGGGCAGGACGTGTGCCCCAAGACGCCCTAGACGAAGGGGCGGGTTCACCGTCAGGGAGGGCAACCCCTGCAAGCCACAGACAGCCGGCGCCCGCGGCGTCCTCCAAAACGGCAGGCAGACATGCCGGCGGGGAAAGCCCTCAGCAACCCAGCACCACTCAAAGGGGAAGAGTCCTCCCCTGCCTCAGCTGCGCTGCTGAGCCCCAGGCTCCGCCCCCGGCCGGAGCCTGACCCCGCGCACCGGACTCTGCCTGAGCACAGGTGCACTTCATAGAGCCGCCGGGGGCGGGGGGGCGCCGGTAAATGGGGGCGGGGACCCTCAGCACCAAGGGGGCAGGGTGACCCCTACACCATGGGGAAAGGGGCCGCTCTTCCCCCATGGGGGAAGGAGGCCCACTTCCCCCTTGGGGAACAGTAAACCTTGCCCCGGGGCACACCTGCAGCCTCCTCTCGCACTCACACCAACAGGGGCAGGCCGGGCGCCGGAGGACGCCCTAGACGGAGGGGCGGGGTCACCGTCAGGGAGGGCAACCCCTGCAAGCCTCCGACTGTCTGCGTCCGCGGCGCCCTCCAAAGCTGCAGGCAGACAGGTTGGGGGGGAAAGGCCCGGGCAACCCGGCAGCACTCAAAGGGGAAGAGGCCTCACGTGGCCAGGCAGCGCTGATGGGACTCAGGCCCCGCCCCCGGCCCGAGCCTGACCCCGCCCGCCGGACGCTGCCTGAGCACAGGTGCACTTCACAGAGCCGCGCTAGGGGGCGCTGGCGACGGGGGGCTGGGGTTCGGGGACCCTCAGCCCAAGCGGGTAGGGGGAGCTCTGCAACCACGGGGGTACAGAGTCCAAGAGCCCCGGCAAGGTGCAGGGACCGCAAGCCTGTTTCGGCCATGGGGCCCTCTCCCCCTCGGGGAACACCTGCAACCTCCTCCGCACTCACACCCCGAGGGGCTGACAGTGCGCCCAGGACGCCATAGACGGAGGGGCGGGGTCACCGTCAGGGAGGGTACCACCTGTATGCCTCAGACTATCTGCGTCCGCGGCCTCCTCCAAAGCTGCAGGCAGACAGGTCGGGGGGGAAGGGCCCGGGCCACCCGGCAGCACTCAAAGGGGAAGAGGCCTCACCTGGCCTGGCAGCCCTGATGAGCCTCAGGCCCCGCCCCCGGCCGGAGCCTGACCCCGCCCGCCGGACTCTGCCTGAGCACAGGTGCAGTTCCCAGGGCCGCCGCTAGGGGGCGCTGGCGAGGGTGGGGCTGGGGTTCCGGCACCCTCAGCCCCAAGCGGGTAGGGCGACCTGTGCAACCACGGGGGTACAGATTCCAGAGCCCTGGCAAGGTGCAGGGACCGCAAGACCGTTTTGGCCATGGGGCCCTCTTCCCCTCGGGGGACACCTGCAACCTCCTCCGCACTCACACCCCGAGGGGTGACAGTGCGCTCAGGTCGCCATAGACGGAGGGGCGGGGTCACCGTCAGGGAGTGTACCCCCTGTATGCCTCGGACTGTCTGCGTCCACGGCCTCCTCCAAAGCTGCAGGAAGACAGGTCGGGGGGGAAAGGCCTGGGCCACCCGGCAGCACTAAAAGGGGAAGAGGCCTCACCTGGCCAGGCAGCGCTGATGAGCCTCAGGCCACACCCCCGGCCGGAGCCTGACCCCGCCCGCCGGACTCTGCCTGAGCACAGGTGCAGATCCCAGCGACGAGGGGGCGCAGGCGAGGGGTTTTGGGGACCTTTAGCCCCCACGGGGGTAGGGGACCCTCTACCCCAGGGGGAAACGGGACCCTCTTCCCCTTTGTGGGAAAAGTAAATCTTCCTCCCGGGGCACACCTGCACCCTCCTCTCGGACTCACAAAACCAGGGGCAGGACGTGTGCCCCAAGACGCCCTAGACGAAGGGGCGGGTTCACCGTCAGGGAGGGCAACCCCTGCAAGGCACAGACAGCTGGCGCCCGCGGCGTCCTCCAAAACGGCAGGCAGACATGCCAGCGGGGAAAGCCCTCAGCAACCCAGCACCACTCAAAGGGGAAGAGTCCTCCCCTGCCTCAGCTGCGCTGCTGAGCCCCAAGCTCCGCCCCCGGCCGGAGCCTGACCCCGCCCGCCGGACTCTGCCTGAGCACAGGTGCTGTTCCCAGGGCCGCCGCTAGGGGGCGCTGGCGAGGGTGGGGCTGGGGTTCCGGCACCCTCAGCCCCAAGCGGGTAGGGCGACCTGTGCAACCACGGGGGTACAGATTCCAGAGCCCTGGCAAGGTGCAGGGACCGCAAGCCCGTTTTGGCCATGGGGCCCTCTTCCCCTCGGGGGACACCTGCAACCTCCTCCGCACTCACACCCCGAGGGGTGACAGTGCGCTCAGGTCGCCATAGACGGAGGGGCGGGGTCACCGTCAGGGAGGGTACCCCCTGTATGCCTCGGACTGTCTGCGTCCACGGCCTCCTCCAAAGCTGCAGGAAGACAGGTCGGGGGGGAAAGGCCTGGGCCACCCGGCAGCACTCAAAGGGGAAGAGGCCTCACCTGGCCAGGCAGCGCTGATGAGCCTCAGGCCACGCCCCCGGCCGGAGCCTGACCCCGCCCGCCGGACTCTGCCTGAGCACAGGTGCAGTTCCCAGCGACGAGGGGGCGCAGGCGAGGGGTTTCGGGGACCTTTAGCCCCCACGGGGGTAGGGGACCCTCTACCCCAGGGGGAAACGGGACCCTCTTCCCCTTTGTGGGAAAAGTAAATCTTCCTCCCGGGGCACACCTGCACCCTCCTCTCGGACTCACAAACCCAGGGGCAGGACGTGTGCCCCAAGACGCCCTAGACGAAGGGGCGGGTTCACCGTCAGGGAGGGCAACCCCTGCAAGCCACAGACAGCCGGCGCCCGCGGCGTCCTCCAAAACGGCAGGCAGACATGCCGGCGGGGAAAGCCCTCAGCAACCCAGCACCACTCAAAGGGGAAGAGTCCTCCCCTGCCTCAGCTGCGCTGCTGAGCCCCAGGCTCCGCCCCCGGCCGGAGCCTGACCCAGCCCACCGGACTCTGCCTGAGCACAGGTGCACTTCATAGAGCCGCCGGGGGCGGGGGGGCGCCGGTAAATGGGGGCGGGGACCCTCAGCACCAAGGGGGCAGGGTGACCCCTACACCATGGGGAAAGGGGCCGCTCTTCCCCCATGGGGGAAGGAGGCCCACTTCCCCCTTGGGGAACAGTAAACCTTGCCCCGGGGCACACCTGCAGCCTCCTCTCGCACTCACACCAACAGGGGCAGGCCGGGCGCCGGAGGACGCCCTAGACGGAGGGGCGGGGTCACCGTCAGGGAGGGCAACCCCTGCAAGCCTCCGAATGTCTGCGTCCGCGGCCCCCTCCAAAGCTGCAGGCAGACAGGTTGGGGGGGAAAGGCCCGGGCAACCCGGCAGCACTCAAAGGGGAAGAGGCCTCACGTGGCCAGGCAGCGCTGATGGGACTCAGGCCACGCCCCCGGCCCGAGCCTGACCCCGCCCGCCGGACGCTGCCTGAGCACAGGTGCACTTCACAGAGCCGCGCTAGGGGGCGCTGGCGACGGGGGGCTGGGGTTCGGGGACCCTCAGCCCAAGCGGGTAGGGGGAGCTCTGCAACCACGGGGGTACAGAGTCCAAGAGCCCCGGCAAGGTGCAGGGACCGCAAGCCTGTTTCGGCCATGGGGCCCTCTCCCCCTCGGGGAACACCTGCAACCTCCTCCGCACTCACACCCCGAGGGGCTGACAGTGCGCCCAGGACGCCATAGACGGAGGGGCGGGGTCACCGTCAGGGAGGGTACCACCTGTATGCCTCAGACTATCTGCGTCCGCGGCCTCCTCCAAAGCTGCAGGCAGACAGGTCGGGGGGGAAGGGCCCGGGCCACCCGGCAGCACTCAAAGGGGAAGAGGCCTCACCTGGCCTGGCAGCGCTGATGAGCCTCAGGCCCCGCCCCCGGCCGGAGCCTGACCCCGCCCGCCGGACTCTGCCTGAGCACAGGTGCAGTTCCCAGGGCCGCCGCTAGGGGGCGCTGGCGAGGGTGGGGCTGGGGTTCCGGCACCCTCAGCCCCAAGCGGGTAGGGCGACCTGTGCAACCACGGGGGTACAGATTCCAGAGCCCTGGCAAGGTGCAGGGACCGCAAGACCGTTTTGGCCATGGGGCCCTCTTCCCCTCGGGGGACACCTGCAACCTCCTCCGCACTCACACCCCGAGGGGTGACAGTGCGCTCAGGTCGCCATAGACGGAGGGGCGGGGTCACCGTCAGGGAGTGTACCCCCTGTATGCCTCGGACTGTCTGCGTCCACGGCCTCCTCCAAAGCTGCAGGAAGACAGGTCGGGGGGGAAAGGCCTGGGCCACCCGGCAGCACTAAAAGGGGAAGAGGCCTCACCTGGCCAGGCAGCGCTGATGAGCCTCAGGCCACGCCCCCGGCCGGAGCCTGACCCCGCCCGCCGGACTCTGCCTGAGCACAGGTGCAGATCCCAGCGACGAGGGGGCGCAGGCGAGGGGTTTTGGGGACCTTTAGCCCCCACGGGGGTAGGGGACCCTCTACCCCAGGGGGAAACGGGACCCTCTTCCCCTTTGTGGGAAAAGTAAATCTTCCTCCCGGGGCACACCTGCACCCTCCTCTCGGACTCACAAAACCAGGGGCAGGACGTGTGCCCCAAGACGCCCTAGACGAAGGGGCGGGTTCACCGTCAGGGAGGGCAACCCCTGCAAGCCACAGACAGCTGGCGCCCGCGGCGTCCTCCAAAACGGCAGGCAGACATGCCAGCGGGGAAAGCCCTCAGCAACCCAGCACCACTCAAAGGGGAAGAGTCCTCCCCTGCCTCAGCTGCGCTGCTGAGCCCCAAGCTCCGCCCCCGGCCGGAGCCTGACCCCGCCCGCCGGACTCTGCCTGAGCACAGGTGCTGTTCCCAGGGCCGCCGCTAGGGGGCGCTGGCGAGGGTGGGGCTGGGGTTCCGGCACCCTCAGCCCCAAGCGGGTAGGGCGACCTGTGCAACCACGGGGGTACAGATTCCAGAGCCCTGGCAAGGTGCAGGGACCGCAAGCCCGTTTTGGCCATGGGGCCCTCTTCCCCTCGGGGGACACCTGCAACCTCCTCCGCACTCACACCCCGAGGGGTGACAGTGCGCTCAGGTCGCCATAGACGGAGGGGCGGGGTCACCGTCAGGGAGGGTACCCCCTGTATGCCTCGGACTGTCTGCGTCCACGGCCTCCTCCAAAGCTGCAGGAAGACAGGTCGGGGGGGAAAGGCCTGGGCCACCCGGCAGCACTCAAAGGGGAAGAGGCCTCACCTGGCCAGGCAGCGCTGATGAGCCTCAGGCCACGCCCCCGGCCGGAGCCTGACCCCGCCCGCCGGACTCTGCCTGAGCACAGGTGCAGTTCCCAGCGACGAGGGGGCGCAGGCGAGGGGTTTCGGGGACCTTTAGCCCCCACGGGGGTAGGGGACCCTCTACCCCAGGGGGAAACGGGACCCTCTTCCCCTTTGTGGGAAAAGTAAATCTTCCTCCCGGGGCACACCTGCACCCTCCTCTCGGACTCACAAACCCAGGGGCAGGACGTGTGCCCCAAGACGCCCTAGACGAAGGGGCGGGTTCACCGTCAGGGAGGGCAACCCCTGCAAGCCACAGACAGCCGGCGCCCGCGGCGTCCTCCAAAACGGCAGGCAGACATGCCGGCGGGGAAAGCCCTCAGCAACCCAGCACCACTCAAAGGGGAAGAGTCCTCCCCTGCCTCAGCTGCGCTGCTGAGCCCCAGGCTCCGCCCCCGGCCGGAGCCTGACCCAGCCCACCGGACTCTGCCTGAGCACAGGTGCACTTCATAGAGCCGCCGGGGGCGGGGGGGCGCCGGTAAATGGGGGCGGGGACCCTCAGCACCAAGGGGGCAGGGTGACCCCTACACCATGGGGAAAGGGGCCGCTCTTCCCCCATGGGGGAAGGAGGCCCACTTCCCCCTTGGGGAACAGTAAACCTTGCCCCGGGGCACACCTGCAGCCTCCTCTCGCACTCACACCAACAGGGGCAGGCCGGGCGCCGGAGGACGCCCTAGACGGAGGGGCGGGGTCACCGTCAGGGAGGGCAACCCCTGCAAGCCTCCGAATGTCTGCGTCCGCGGCCCACTCCAAAGCTGCAGGCAGACAGGTTGGGGGGGAAAGGCCCGGGCAACCCGGCAGCACTCAAAGGGGAAGAGGCCTCACGTGGCCAGGCAGCGCTGATGGGACTCAGGCCACGCCCCCGGCCCGAGCCTGACCCCGCCCGCCGGACGCTGCCTGAGCACAGGTGCACTTCACAGAGCCGCGCTAGGGGGCGCTGGCGACGGGGGGCTGGGGTTCGGGGACCCTCAGCCCAAGCGGGTAGGGGGAGCTCTGCAACCACGGGGGTACAGAGTCCAAGAGCCCCGGCAAGGTGCAGGGACCGCAAGCCTGTTTTGGCCATGGGGCCCTCTCCCCCTCGGGGAACACCTGCAACCTCCTCCGCACTCACACCCCGAGGGGCTGACAGTGCGCCCAGGACGCCATAGACGGAGGGGCGGGGTCACCGTCAGGGAGGGTACCCCCTGTATGCCTCGGACTGTCTGCGTCCACGGCCTCCTCCAAAGCTGCAGGAAGACAGGTCGGGGGGGAAAGGCCTGGGCCACCCGGCAGCACTCAAAGGGGAAGAGGCCTCACCTGGCCAGGCAGCGCTGATGAGCCTCAGGCCACGCCCCCGGCCGGAGCCTGACCCCGCCCGCCGGACTCTGCCTGAGCACAGGTGCAGTTCCCAGCGACGAGGGGGCGCAGGCGAGGGGTTTCGGGGACCTTTAGCCCCCACGGGGGTAGGGGACCCTCTACCCCAGGGGGAAACGGGACCCTCTTCCCCTTTGTGGGAAAAGTAAATCTTCCTCCCGGGGCACACCTGCACCCTCCTCTCGGACTCACAAACCCAGGGGCAGGACGTGTGCCCCAAGACGCCCTAGACGAAGGGGCGGGTTCACCGTCAGGGAGGGCAACCCCTGCAAGCCACAGACAGCCGGCGCCCGCGGCGTCCTCCAAAACGGCAGGCAGACATGCCGGCGGGGAAAGCCCTCAGCAACCCAGCACCACTCAAAGGGGAAGAGTCCTCCCCTGCCTCAGCTGCGCTGCTGAGCCCCAGGCTCCGCCCCCGGCCGGAGCCTGACCCAGCCCACCGGACTCTGCCTGAGCACAGGTGCACTTCATAGAGCCGCCGGGGGCGGGGGGGCGCCGGTAAATGGGGGCGGGGACCCTCAGCACCAAGGGGGCAGGGTGACCCCTACACCATGGGGAAAGGGGCCGCTCTTCCCCCATGGGGGAAGGAGGCCCACTTCCCCCTTGGGGAACAGTAAACCTTGCCCCGGGGCACACCTGCAGCCTCCTCTCGCACTCACACCAACAGGGGCAGGCCGGGCGCCGGAGGACGCCCTAGACGGAGGGGCGGGGTCACCGTCAGGGAGGGCAACCCCTGCAAGCCTCCGAATGTCTGCGTCCGCGGCCCCCTCCAAAGCTGCAGGCAGACAGGTTGGGGGGGAAAGGCCCGGGCAACCCGGCAGCACTCAAAGGGGAAGAGGCCTCACGTGGCCAGGCAGCGCTGATGGGACTCAGGCCACGCCCCCAGCCCAAGCCTGACCCCGCCCGCCGGACGCTGCCTGAGCACAGGTGCACTTCACAGAGCCGCGCTAGGGGGCGCTGGCGACGGGGGGCTGGGGTTCGGGGACCCTCAGCCCAAGCGGGTAGGGGGAGCTCTGCAACCACGGGGGTACAGAGTCCAAGAGCCCCGGCAAGGTGCAGGGACCGCAAGCCTGTTTTGGCCATGGGGCCCTCTCCCCCTCGGGGAACACCTGCAACCTCCTCCGCACTCACACCCCGAGGGGCTGACAGTGCGCCCAGGACGCCATAGACGGAGGGGCGGGGTCACCGTCAGGGAGGGTACCCCCTGTATGCCTCGGACTGTCTGCGTCCACGGCCTCCTCCAAAGCTGCAGGAAGACAGGTCGGGGGGGAAAGGCCTGGGCCACCCGGCAGCACTCAAAGGGGAAGAGGCCTCACCTGGCCAGGCAGCGCTGATGAGCCTCAGGCCACGCCCCCGGCCGGAGCCTGACCCCGCCCGCCGGATTCTGCCTGAGCACAGGTGCAGTTCCCAGGGCCGCCGCTAGGGGGCGCTGGCGAGGGTGGGGCTGGGGTTCCGGCACCCTCAGCCCCAAGCGGGTAGGGCGACCTGTGCAACCACGGGGGTACAGATTCCAGAGCCCTGGCAAGGTGCAGGGACCGCAAGTCTGTTTTGGCCATGGGGCCCTCTTCCCCTCGGGGACACCTGCAACCTCCTCCGCACTCACACCCCGAGGGGTGACAGTGCGCTCAGGTCGCCATAGACGGAGGGGCGGGGTCACCGTCAGGGAGGGTACCCCCTGTATGCCTCGGACTGTCTGCGTCCACGGCCTCCTCCAAAGCTGCAGGAAGACAGGTCGGGGGGGAAAGGCCTGGGCCACCCGGCAGCACTCAAAGGGGAAGAGGCCTCACCTGGCCAGGCAGCGCTGATGAGCCTCAGGCCACGCCCCCGGCCGGAGCCTGACCCCGCCCGCCGGACTCTGCCTGAGCACAGGTGCAGTTCCCAGCGACGAGGGGGCGCAGGCGAGGGGTTTCGGGGACCTTTAGCCCCCACGGGGGTAGGGGACCCTCTACCCCAGGGGGAAACGGGACCCTCTTCCCCTTTGTGGGAAAAGTAAATCTTCCTCCCGGGGCACACCTGCACCCTCCTCTCGGACTCACAAACCCAGGGGCAGGACGTGTGCCCCAAGACGCCCTAGACGAAGGGGCGGGTTCACCGTCAGGGAGGGCAACCCCAGCAAGCCACAGCCGGCGCCCGCGGCGTCCTCCAAAACGGCAGGCAGACATGCCGGCGGGGAAAGCCCTCAGCAACCCAGCACCACTCAAAGGGGAAGAGTCCTCCCCTGCCTCAGCTGCGCTGCTGAGCCCCAGGCTCCGCCCCCGGCCGGAGCCTGACCCCGCCCACCGGACTCTGCCTGAGCACAGGTGCACTTCATAGAGCCGCCGGGGGCGGGGGGGCGCCGGTAAATGGGGGCGGGGACCCTCAGCACCAAGGGGGCAGGGTGACCCCTACACCATGGGGAAAGGGGCCACTCTTCCCCCATGGGGGAAGGAGGCCCACTTCCCCCTTGGGGAACAGTAAACCTTGCCCCGGGGCACACCTGCAGCCTCCTCTCGCACTCACACCAACAGGGGCAGGCCGGGCGCCGGAGGACGCCCTAGACGGAGGGGCGGGGTCACCGTCAGGGAGGACAACCCCTGCAAGCCTCCGACTGTCTGCGTCCGCGGCGCCCTCCAAAGCTGCAGGCAGACAGGTTGGGGTGGAAAGGCCCGGGCAACCCGGCAGCACTCAAAGGGGAAGAGGCCTCAAGTGGCCAGGCAGCGATGATGGGACTCAGGCCGCGCCCCCGGCCCGAGCCTGACCCCGCCCGCCGGACGCTGCCTGAGCACAGGTGCACTTCACAGAGCCGCGCTAGGGGGCGCTGGCGACGGGGGGCTGGGGTTCGGGGACCCTCAGCCCAAGCGGGTAGGGGGAGCTCTGCAACCACGGGGGTACAGAGTCCAAGAGCCCCGGCAAGGTGCAGGGACCGCAAGCCTGTTTTGGCCATGGGGCCCTCTCCCCCTCGGGGAACACCTGCAACCTCCTCCGCACTCACACCCCGAGGGGCTGACAGTGCGCCCAGGACGCCATAGACGGAGGGGCGGGGTCACCGTCAGGGAGGGTACCACCTGTATGCCTCAGACTATCTGCGTCCGCGGCCTCCTCCAAAGCTGCAGGCAGACAGGTCGGGGGGGAAGGGCCCGGGCCACCCGGCAGCACTCAAAGGGGAAGAGGCCTCACCTGGCCTGGCAGCGCTGATGAGCCTCAGGCCCCGCCCCCGGCCGGAGCCTGACCCCGCCCGCCGGACTCTGCCTGAGCACAGGTGCAGTTCCCAGGGCCGCCGCTAGGGGGCGCTGGCGAGGGTGGGGCTGGGGTTCCGGCACCCTCAGCCCCAAGCGGGTAGGGCGACCTGTGCAACCACGGGGGTACAGATTCCAGAGCCCTGGCAAGGTGCAGGGACCGCAAGACCGTTTTGGCCATGGGGCCCTCTTCCCCTCGGGGGACACCTGCAACCTCCTCCGCACTCACACCCCGAGGGGTGACAGTGCGCTCAGGTCGCCATAGACGGAGGGGCGGGGTCACCGTCAGGGAGGGTACCCCCTGTATGCCTCGGACTGTCTGCGTCCACGGCCTCCTCCAAAGCTGCAGGAAGACAGGTCGGGGGGGAAAGGCCTGGGCCACCCGGCAGCACTCAAAGGGGAAGAGGCCTCACCTGGCCGGGCAGCGCTGATGAGCCTCCGTCCACGCCCCCGGCCCGAGCCTGACCCCGCCCGCCGGACTCTGCCTGAGCACAGGTGCAGTTCCCAGCGACGAGGGGGCGCAGGCGAGGGGTTTCGGGGACCTTTAGCCCCCACGGGGGTAGGGGACCCTCTACCCCAGGGGGAAACGGGACCCTCTTCCCCTTTGTGGGAAAAGTAAATCTTCCTCCCGGGGCACACCTGCACCCTCCTCTCGGACTCACAAACCCAGGGGCAGGACGTGTGCCCCAAGACGCCCTAGACGAAGGGGCGGGTTCACCGTCAGGGAGGGCAACCCCTGCATGCCACAGACAGCCGGCGCCCGCGGCGTCCTCCAAAACGGCAGGCAGACATGCCGGCGGGGAAAGCCCTCAGCAACCCAGCACCACTCAAAGGGGAAGAGTCCTCCCCTGCCTCAGCTGCGCTGCTGAGCCCCAGGCTCCGCCCCCGGCCGGAGCCTGACCCCGCCCACCGGACTCTGCCTGAGCACAGGTGCACTTCATAGAGCTGCCGGGGGCGGGGGGGCGCCGGTAAATGGGGGCGGGGACCCTCAGCACCAAGGGGGCAGGGTGACCCCTACACCATGGGGAAAGGGGCCGCTCTTCCCCCATGGGGGAAGGAGGCCCACTTCCCCCTTGGGGAACAGTAAACCTTGCCCCGGGGCACAACTGCAGCCTCCTCTCGCACTCAACCAACAGGGGCAGGCCGGGCGCCGGAGGACGCCCTAGACGGAGGGGCGGGGTCACCGTCAGGGAGGGCAACCCCTGCAAGCCTCCGACTGTCTGCGTCCGCGGCCCCCTCCAAAGCTGCAGGCAGACAGGTTGGGGGGGAAAGGCCCGGGCAACCCGGCAGCACTCAAAGGGGTAGAGGCCTCACGTGGCCAGGCAGCGCTGATGGGACTCAGGCCCCGCCCCCGGCCCGAGCCTGACCCCGCCCGCCGGACGCTGCCTGAGCACAGGTGCACTTCACAGAGCCGCGCTAGGGGGCGCTGGCGACGGAGGGCTGGGGTTCGGGGACCCTCAGCCCAAGCGTGTGGGGGAGCTCTGCAACCACGGGGGTACAGAGTCCAAGAGGCCCGGCAAGGTGCAGGGACCGCAAGCCTGTTTTGGCCATGGGGCCCTCTCCCCCTCGGGGAACACCTGCAACCTCCTCCGCACTCACACCCCGAGGTGCTGACAGTGCGCCCAGGACGCCATAGACGGAGGGGCGGGGTCACCGTCAGGGAGGGTACCTCCTGTATGCCTCAGTCTATCTGCGTCCGCGGCCTCCTCCAAAGCTGCAGGCAGACAGGTCGGGGGGGAAGGGCCCGGGCCACCAGGCAGCACTCAAAGGGGAAGAGGCCTCACCTGGCCTGGCAGCGCTGATGAGCCTCAGGCCCCGCCCCCGGCCGGAGCCTGACCCCGCCCGCCGGACTCTGCCTGAGCACAGGTGCAGTTCCCAGGGCCGCCGCTAGGGGGCGCTGGCGAGGGTGGGGCTGGGGTTCCGGCACCCTCAGCCCCAAGCGGGTAGGGCGACCTGTGCAACCACGGGGGTACAGATTCCAGAGCCCTGGCAATGTGCAGGGACCGCAAGCCCGTTTTGGCCATGGGGCCCTCTTCCCCTCGGGGGACACCTGCAACCTCCTCTGCACTCACAACCCGAGGGGTGACAGTGCGCTCAGGTCGCCATAGACGGAGGGGCGGGATCACCGTCACGGAGGGTACCCGCTGTATGCCTCGGACTGTCTGCGTCCACGGCCTCCTCCAAAGCTGCAGGCAGACAGGTCGGGGGGGGGAAAGGCCCGGGCAACCCGGCAGCACTCAAAGGGGAAGAGGCCTCACCTGGCCAGGCAGCGCTGATGAGCCTCAGGCCAAGCCCCCTTCCGGAGCCTGACCCCGCCCGCCGGACTCTGCTTGAGCACAGGTGCAGTTCCCAGCGACGAGGGGGCGCAGGCGAGGGGTTTCGGGGACCTTTAGCCCCCACGTGGGTAGGGGACCCTCTACCCCAGGGGGAAACGGGACCCTCTTCCTCTTTGTGGGAAAAGTAAATCTTCCTCCCGGGGCACACCTGCACCCTCCTCTCGGACTCACAAACCCAGGGGCAGGACGTGTGCCCCAAGACGCCCTAGACGAAGGGGCGGGTTCACCGTCAGGGAGGGCAACGCCTGCAAGCCACAGACAGCCGGCGCCCGCGGCGTCCTCCAAAACGGCAGGCAGACATGCCGGCGGGGAAAGCCCTCAGCAACCCAGCACCACTCAAAGCGGAAGAGTCCTCCCCTGCCTCAGCTGCGCTGCTGAGCCCCAGGCTCCGCCCCCGGCCGGAGCCTGACCCCGCCCACCGGACTCTGCCTGAGCACAGGTGCACTTCATAGAGCCGCCGGGGGCGGGGGGGCGCCGGTAAATGGGGGCGGGGACCCTCAGCACCAAGGGGGCAGGGTGACCCCTACACCATGGGGAAAGGGGCCGCTCTTCCCCCATGGGGGAAGGAGGCCCACTTCCCCCTTGGGGAACAGTAAACCTTGCCCCGGGGCACACCTGCAGCCTCCTCTCGCACTCACACCAACAGGAGCAGGCCGGGCGCCGGAGGACGCCCTAGACGGAGGGGCGGGGTCACCGTCAGGGAGGGCAACCCCTGAAAGCCTCCGACTGTCTGCGTCCGCGGCACCCTCCAAAGCTGCAGGCAGACAGGTTGGGGGGGAAAGGCCCGGGCAACCCGGCAGCACTCAAAGGGGAAGAGGCCTCACGTGGCCAGGCAGCGCTGATGGGACTCAGGCCCCGCCCCCGGCCCGAGCCTGACCCCGCCCGACGGACGCTGCCTGAGCACAGGTGCACTTCACAGAGCCGCGCTAGGGGGCGCTGGCGACGGGGGGCTGGGGTTCGGGGACCCCCAGCCCAAGCGGGTAGTGGGAGCTCTGCAACCACGGGGGTACAGAGTCCAAGAGCCCCGGCAAGGTGCAGGGACCGCAAGCCTGTTTTGGCCATGGGGCCCTCTCCCCCTCGGGGAACACCTGCAACCTCCTCCGCACTCACACCCCGAGGGGCTGACAGTGCGCCCAGGACGCCATAGACGGAGGGGCGGGGTCACCGTCAGGGAGGGTACCACCTGTATGCCTCAGACTATCTGCGTCCGCGGCCTCCTCCAAAGCTGCAGGCAGACAGGTCAGGGGGGAAGGGCCCGGGCCAATCGGCAGCACTCAAAGGGGAAGAGGCCTCACCTGGCCAGGCAGCGCTGATGAGCCTCAGGCCCCGCCCCCGGCCGGAGCCTGACCCCGCCCGCCGGACTCTGCCTGAGCACAGGTGCAGTTCCCAGGGCCGCCGCTAGGGGGCGCTGACGAGGGTGGGGCTGGGGTTCCGGCAACCTCAGCCCCAAGCGGGTAGGGCGACCTGTGCAACCACGGGGGTACAGATTCCAGAGCCCTGGCATGGTGCAGGGACCGCAAGCCCGTTTTGGCCATGGGGCCCTCTCCCCCTCGGGGGACACCTGCAACCTCCTCCGCACTCACACCCCGAGGGGTGACAGTGCGCTCAGGTCGCCATAGACGGAGGGGCGGGGTCACCGTCAGGGAGGGTACCCCCTGTATGCCTCTTACTGTCTGCGTCTACGGACTCCTCCAAAGCTGCAGGCAGACAGGTCGGGGGGGAAAGGCCTGGGCCACCCGGCAGCACTCAAAGGGGAAGAGGCTTCACCTGGCCAGGCAGCGCTGATGAGCCTCAGGCCACGCCCCCGTCCAGAGCCTGACCCTGCCCGCCGGACTCAGCCTGAGCACACGGGCAGTTCAAAGGGCCGCCGCTAGGGGGCGCTGGCGAGGGTGGGGCTGGGGTTCCGACACCCTCAGCCCCAAGCGGGTAGGGCGACCTGTGCAACCACGGGGGTACAGATTCCAGAGCCCTGGCATGGTGCAGGGACCGCAAGCCCGTTTTGGCCATGGGGCCCTCTTCCCCTCGGGGGACACCTGCAACCTCCTCTGCACTCACACCCCGAGGGGTGACAGTGCGCTCAGGTCGCCATAGACGGAGGGACGGGGTCACCGTCAGGGAGGGTACCCCCTGTATGCCTCGGACTGTCTGCGTCCACGGCCTCCTCCAAAGCTGCAGGAAGACAGGTCGGAGGGGAAAGGCCTGGGCCACCCGGCAGCACTCAAAGGGGAAGAGGCCTCACCTGGCCAGGCAGCGCTGATGAGCCTCAGGCCACGCCCCCGGCCGGAGCCTGACCCCGTCCGCAGGACTCAGCCTGAGCACAGGTGCCGTTCAAAGGGCCGCCGCTAGGGGGCGCTGGCGAGCGTGGGGCTGGGGTTCCGGCACCCTCAGCCCCAAGCGGGTAGGGGGACCTGTGCAACCACGGGGGTACAGATTCCAGAGCCCCGTCAGGTGCAGGGACCGCAAGCCCGTTTTGGCCATGGGGCCCTCTCCCCCTCGTGGGACACCTGCAACCTCCTCCGCACTCACACCCCGAGGGGTGACAGTGCGCTCAGGTCGCCATAGACGGAGGGGCGGGGTCAAAGTCAGGGAGGGTACCCCCTGTATGCCTCGGACAGTCTGCCTCCACGGCCTCCTCCAAAGCTGCAGGCAGACAGGTCGGGGGGGGAAAGGCCCGGGCAACCCGGCAGCACTCAAAGGGGAAGAGGCCTCACCTGGCCAGGCAGCGCTGATGAGCCTCAGGCCACGCCCCCGGCCGGAGCCTGACCCCGCCCGCCGGACTCTGCCTGAACACAGGTGCAGTTCCCAGCGACGAGGGGGCGCAGGCGAGGGGTTTCGGGGACCTTTAGCCCCCACGGGGGTAGGGGACCCTCTACCCCAGGGGGAAACGGGACCCTCTTCCCCTTTGTGGAAAAGTAAATCTTCCTCCCGGGGCACACCTGCACCCTCCTCTCGGACTCACAAACCCAGGGGCAGGACGTGTGCCCCAAGACGCCCTAGACGAAGGGGCGCGTTCACCGTCAGGGAGGGCAACCCCTGCAAGCCACAGACAGCCGGCGCCCGCGGCGTCCTCCAAAACGGCAGGCAGACATGCCGGCGGGGAAAGCCCTCAGCAACCCAGCACCACTCAAAGGGGAAGAGTCCTCCCCTGCCTCAGCTGCGCTGCTGAGCCCCAGGCTCCGCCCCCGGCCGGAGCCTGACCCCGCCCACCGGACTCTGCCTGAGCACAGGTGCACTTCATAGAGCCGCCGGGGGCGGGGGGGCGCCGGTCAATGGGGGCGGGGACCCTCAGCACCAAGGGGGCAGGGTGACCCCTACACCATGGGGAAAGGGGCCGCTCTTCCCCCATGGGGGAAGGAGGCCCACTTCCCCCTTGGGGAACAGTAAACCTTGCCCCGCGGCACACCTGCAGCCTCCTCTCGCACTCACACCAACAGGGGCAGGCCGGGCGCCGGAGGACGCCCTAGACGGAGGGGCGGGGTCACCGTCAGGGAGGGCAACCCCTGCAAGCCTCCGACTGTCTGCGTCCGCGGCCCCCTCCAAAGCTGCAGGCAGACAGGTTTGGGGGGAAAGGCCCTGGCAACCTGGCAGCACTCAAAGGGGAAGAGGCCTCACGTGGCCAGGCAGCGCTGATGGGACTCAGGCCCCGCCCCCGGCCCGAGCCTGACCCCGCCCGCCGGACGCTGCCTGAGCACAGGTGCACTTCACAGAGCCGCGCTAGGGGGCGCTGGCGACGGGGGGCTGTGGTTCGGGGACCCTCAGCCCAAGCGGGTAGGGGGAGCTCTGCAACCACGGGGGTACAGAGTCCAAGAGCCCCGGCAAGGTGCAGGGACCGCAAGCCTGTTTTGGCCATGGGGCCCTCTCCCCCTCGGGGAACACCTGCAACCTCCTCCGCACTCACACCCCGAGGGGCTGACAGTGCGCCCAGGACGCCATAGACGGAGGGGCGGGGTCACCGTCAGGGAGGGTACCACCTGTATGCCTCAGACTATCTGCGTCCGCGGCCTCCTCCAAAGCTGCAGGCAGACAGGTCGGGGGGGAAGGGCCCGGGCCACCCGGCAGCACTCAAAGGGGAAGAGGCCTCACCTGGCCTGGCAGCGCTGATGAGCCTCAGGCCCCGCCCCCGGCCGGAGCCTGACCCCGCCCGCCGGACTCTGCCTGAGCACAGGTGCAGTTCCCAGGGCCGCCGCTAGGGGGCGCTGACGAGGGTGGGGCTGGGGTTCCGGCAACCTCAGCCCCAAGCGGGTAGGGCGACCTGTGCAACCACGGGGGTACAGATTCCAGAGCCCTGGCATGGTGCAGGGACCGCAAGCCCGTTTTGGCCATGGGGCCCTCTCCCCCTCGGGGGACACCTGCAACCTCCTCCGCACTCACACCCCGAGGGGTGACAGTGCGCTCAGGTCGCCATAGACGGAGGGGCGGGGTCACCGTCAGGGAGGGTACCCCCTGTATGCCTCTTACTGTCTGCGTCTACGGACTCCTCCAAAGCTGCAGGCAGACAGGTCGGGGGGGAAAGGCCTGGGCCACCCGGCAGCACTCAAAGGGGAAGAGGCTTCACCTGGCCAGGCAGCGCTGATGAGCCTCAGGCCACGCCCCCGTCCAGAGCCTGACCCTGCCCGCCGGACTCAGCCTGAGCACACGGGCAGTTCAAAGGGCCGCCGCTAGGGGGCGCTGGCGAGGGTGGGGCTGGGGTTCCGACACCCTCAGCCCCAAGCGGGTAGGGCGACCTGTGCAACCACGGGGGTACAGATTCCAGAGCCCTGGCATGGTGCAGGGACCGCAAGCCCGTTTTGGCCATGGGGCCCTCTTCCCCTCGGGGGACACCTGCAACCTCCTCTGCACTCACACCCCGAGGGGTGACAGTGCGCTCAGGTCGCCATAGACGGAGGGACGGGGTCACCGTCAGGGAGGGTACCCCCTGTATGCCTCGGACTGTCTGCGTCCACGGCCTCCTCCAAAGCTGCAGGAAGACAGGTCGGAGGGGAAAGGCCTGGGCCACCCGGCAGCACTCAAAGGGGAAGAGGCCTCACCTGGCCAGGCAGCGCTGATGAGCCTCAGGCCACGCCCCCGGCCGGAGCCTGACCCCGTCCGCAGGACTCAGCCTGAGCACAGGTGCCGTTCAAAGGGCCGCCGCTAGGGGGCGCTGGCGAGCGTGGGGCTGGGGTTCCGGCACCCTCAGCCCCAAGCGGGTAGGGGGACCTGTGCAACCACGGGGGTACAGATTCCAGAGCCCCGTCAGGTGCAGGGACCGCAAGCCCGTTTTGGCCATGGGGCCCTCTCCCCCTCGTGGGACACCTGCAACCTCCTCCGCACTCACACCCCGAGGGGTGACAGTGCGCTCAGGTCGCCATAGACGGAGGGGCGGGGTCAAAGTCAGGGAGGGTACCCCCTGTATGCCTCGGACAGTCTGCCTCCACGGCCTCCTCCAAAGCTGCAGGCAGACAGGTCGGGGGGGGAAAGGCCCGGGCAACCCGGCAGCACTCAAAGGGGAAGAGGCCTCACCTGGCCAGGCAGCGCTGATGAGCCTCAGGCCACGCCCCCGGCCGGAGCCTGACCCCGCCCGCCGGACTCTGCCTGAACACAGGTGCAGTTCCCAGCGACGAGGGGGCGCAGGCGAGGGGTTTCGGGGACCTTTAGCCCCCACGGGGGTAGGGGACCCTCTACCCCAGGGGGAAACGGGACCCTCTTCCCCTTTGTGGAAAAGTAAATCTTCCTCCCGGGGCACACCTGCACCCTCCTCTCGGACTCACAAACCCAGGGGCAGGACGTGTGCCCCAAGACGCCCTAGACGAAGGGGCGCGTTCACCGTCAGGGAGGGCAACCCCTGCAAGCCACAGACAGCCGGCGCCCGCGGCGTCCTCCAAAACGGCAGGCAGACATGCCGGCGGGGAAAGCCCTCAGCAACCCAGCACCACTCAAAGGGGAAGAGTCCTCCCCTGCCTCAGCTGCGCTGCTGAGCCCCAGGCTCCGCCCCCGGCCGGAGCCTGACCCCGCCCACCGGACTCTGCCTGAGCACAGGTGCACTTCATAGAGCCGCCGGGGGCGGGGGGGCGCCGGTCAATGGGGGCGGGGACCCTCAGCACCAAGGGGGCAGGGTGACCCCTACACCATGGGGAAAGGGGCCGCTCTTCCCCCATGGGGGAAGGAGGCCCACTTCCCCCTTGGGGAACAGTAAACCTTGCCCCGCGGCACACCTGCAGCCTCCTCTCGCACTCACACCAACAGGGGCAGGCCGGGCGCCGGAGGACGCCCTAGACGGAGGGGCGGGGTCACCGTCAGGGAGGGCAACCCCTGCAAGCCTCCGACTGTCTGCGTCCGCGGCCCCCTCCAAAGCTGCAGGCAGACAGGTTTGGGGGGAAAGGCCCTGGCAACCTGGCAGCACTCAAAGGGGAAGAGGCCTCACGTGGCCAGGCAGCGCTGATGGGACTCAGGCCCCGCCCCCGGCCCGAGCCTGACCCCGCCCGCCGGACGCTGCCTGAGCACAGGTGCACTTCACAGAGCCGCGCTAGGGGGCGCTGGCGACGGGGGGCTGTGGTTCGGGGACCCTCAGCCCAAGCGGGTAGGGGGAGCTCTGCAACCACGGGGGTACAGAGTCCAAGAGCCCCGGCAAGGTGCAGGGACCGCAAGCCTGTTTTGGCCATGGGGCCCTCTCCCCCTCGGGGAACACCTGCAACCTCCTCCGCACTCACACCCCGAGGGGCTGACAGTGCGCCCAGGACGCCATAGACGGAGGGGCGGGGTCACCGTCAGGGAGGGTACCACCTGTATGCCTCAGACTATCTGCGTCCGCGGCCTCCTCCAAAGCTGCAGGCAGACAGGTCGGGGGGGAAGGGCCCGGGCCACCCGGCAGCACTCAAAGGGGAAGAGGCCTCACCTGGCCTGGCAGCGCTGATGAGCCTCAGGCCCCGCCCCCGGCCGGAGCCTGACCCCGCCCGCCGGACTCTGCCTGAGCACAGGTGCAGTTCCCAGGGCCGCCGCTAGGGGGCGCTGGCGAGGGTGGGGCTGGGGTTCCGGCACCCTCAGCCCCAAG
Organism: Talpa europaea; assembly: GCF_964194135.1. Classification (NCBI taxonomy): domain Eukaryota; kingdom Metazoa; phylum Chordata; class Mammalia; order Eulipotyphla; family Talpidae; genus Talpa; species Talpa europaea. Next base: position 73,464,839 of record NC_140074.1, on the reverse strand, counting down.
CGGGTAGGGCGACCTGTGCAACCACGGGGGTACAGATTCCAGAGCCCTGGCAAGGTGCAGGGACCGCAAGCCCGTTTTGGCCATGGGGCCCTCTTCCCCTCGGGGGACACCTGCAACCTCCTCCGCACTCACACCCCGAGGGGTGACAGTGCGCTCAGGTCGCCATAGACGGAGGGGCGGGGTCACCGTCAGGGAGGGTACCCCCTGTATGCCTCGGACTGTCTGCGTCCACGGCCTCCTCCAAAGCTGCAGGAAGACAGGTCGGGGGGGAAAGGCCTGGGCCACCCGGCAGCACTCAAAGGGGATGAGGCCTCACCTGGCCAGGCAGCGCTGATGAGCCTCAGGCCACGCCCCCGGCCGGAGCCTGACCCCGCCCGCCGGACTCTGCCTGAGCACAGGTGCAGTTCCCAGCGACGAGGGGGCGCAGGCGAGGGGTTTCGGGGACCTTTAGCCCCCACGGGGGTAGGGGACCCTCTACCCCAGGGGGAAACGGGACCCTCTTCCCCTTTGTGGGAAAAGTAAATCTTCCTCCCGGGGCACACCTGCACCCTCCTCTCGGACTCACAAACCCAGGGGCAGGACGTGTGCCCCAAGACGCCCTAGACGAAGGGGCGGGTTCACCGTCAGGGAGGGCAACCCCTGCAAGCCACAGACAGCCGGCGCCCGCGGCGTCCTCCAAAACGGCAGGCAGACATGCCGGCGGGGAAAGCCCTCAGCAACCCAGCACCACTCAAAGGGGAAGAGTCCTCCCCTGCCTCAGCTGCGCTGCTGAGCCCCAGGCTCCGCCCCCGGCCGGAGCCTGACCCCGCCCACCGGACTCTGCCTGAGCACAGGTGCACTTCATAGAGCCGCCGGGGGCGGGGGGGCGCCGGTAAATGGGGGCGGGGACCCTCAGCACCAAGGGGGCAGGGTGACCCCTACACCATGGGGAAAGGGGCCGCTCTTCCCCCATGGGGGAAGGAGGCCCACTTCCCCCTTGGGGAACAGTAAACCTTGCCCCGGGGCACACCTGCAGCCTCCTCTCGCACTCACACCAACAGGGGCAGGCCGGGCGCCGGAGGACGCCCTAGACGGAGGGGCGGGGTCACCGTCAGGGAGGACAACCCCTGCAAGCCTCCGACTGTCTGCGTCCGCGGCGCCCTCCAAAGCTGCAGGCAGACAGGTTGGGGGGGAAAGGCCCGGGCAACCCGGCAGCACTCAAAGGGGAAGAGGCCTCACGTGGCCAGGCAGCGCTGATGGGACTCAGGCCCCGCCCCCGGCCCGAGCCTGACCCGCCCGCCGGACGCTGCCTGAGCACAGGTGCACTTCACAGAGCCGCGCTAGGGGGCGCTGGCGACGGGGGGCTGGGGTTCGGGGACCCTCAGCCCAAGCGGGTAGGGGGAGCTCTGCAACCACGGGGGTACAGAGTCCAAGAGCCCCGGCAAGGTGCAGGGACCGCAAGCCCGTTTTGGCCATGGGGCCCTCTCCCCCTCGGGGAACACCTGCAACCTCCTCCGCACTCACACCCCGAGGGGCTGACAGTGCGCCCAGGACGCCATAGACGGAGGGCGGGGTCACCGTCAGGGAGGGTACCACCTGTATGCCTCAGACTATCTGCGTCCGCGGCCTCCTCCAAAGCTGCAGGCAGACAGGTCGGGGGGGAAGGGCCCGGGCCACACGGCAGCACTCAAAATGGAAGAGGCCTCACCTGGCCTGGCAGTGCTGATGAGCCTCAGGCCCCGCCCCCGGCCGGAGCCTGACCCCGCCCGCCGGACTCTGCCTGAGCACAGGTGCAGTTCCCAGGGCCGCCGCTAGGGGGCGCTGGCGAGGGTGGGGCTGGGGTTCCGGCACCCTCAGCCCCAAGCGGGTAGGGCGACCTGTGCAACCACGGGGGTACAGATTCCAGAGCCCTGGCAAGGTGCAGGGACCGCAAGCCCGTTTTGGCCATGGGGCCCTCTTCCCCTCGGGGGACACCTGCAACCTCCTCCGCACTCACACCCCGAGGGGTGACAGTGCGCTCAGGTCGCCATAGACGGAGGGGCGGGGTCACCGTCAGGGAGGGTACCCCCTGTATGCCTCGGACTGTCTGCGTCCACGGCCTCCTCCAAAGCTGCAGGAAGACAGGTCGGGGGGGAAAGGCCTGGGCCACCCGGCAGCACTCAAAGGGGAAGAGGCCTCACCTGGCCAGGCAGCGCTGATGAGCCTCAGGCCACGCCCCCGGCCGGAGCCTGACCCCGCCCGCCGGACTCTGCCTGAGCACAGGTGCAGTTCCCAGCGACGAGGGGGCGCAGGCGAGGGGTTTCGGGGACCTTTAGCCCCCACGGGGGTAGGGGACCCTCTACCCCAGGGGGAAACGGGACCCTCTTCCCCTTTGTGGGAAAAGTAAATCTTCCTCCCGGGGCACACCTGCACCCTCCTCTCGGACTCACAAACCCAGGGGCAGGACGTGTGCCCCAAGACGCCCTAGACGAAGGGGCGGGTTCACCGTCAGGGAGGGCAACCCCTGCAAGCCACAGACAGCCGGCGCCCGCGGCGTCCTCCAAAACGGCAGGCAGACATGCCGGCGGGGAAAGCCCTCAGCAACCCAGCACCACTCAAAGGGGAAGAGTCCTCCCCTGCCTCAGCTGCGCTGCTGAGCCCCAGGCTCCGCCCCCGGCCGGAGCCTGACCCCGCCCACCGGACTCTGCCTGAGCACAGGTGCACTTCATAGAGCCGCCGGGGGCGGGGGGGCGCCGGTAAATGGGGGCGGGGACCCTCAGCACCAAGGGGGCAGGGTGACCCCTACACCATGGGGAAAGGGGCCGCTCTTCCCCCATGGGGGAAGGAGGCCCACTTCCCCCTTGGGGAACAGTAAACCTTGCCCCGGGGCACACCTGCAGCCTCCTCTCGCACTCACACCAACAGGGGCAGGCCGGGCGCCGGAGGACGCCCTAGACGGAGGGGCGGGGTCACCGTCAGGGAGGGCAACCCCTGCAAGCCTCCGAATGTCTGCGTCCGCGGCCCCCTCCAAAGCTGCAGGCAGACAGGTTGGGGGGGAAAGGCCCGGGCAACCCGGCAGCACTCAAAGGGGAAGAGGCCTCACGTGGCCAGGCAGCGCTGATGGGACTCAGGCCCCGCCCCCGGCCGGAGCCTGACCCCGCCCGCCGGACTCTGCCTGAGCACAGGTGCAGTTCCCAGGGCCGCCGCTAGGGGGCGCTGGCGAGGGTGGGGCTGGGGTTCCGGAAACCTCAGCCCCAAGCGGGTAGGGCGACCTGTGCAACCACGGGGGTACAGAGTCCAAGAACCCGGCAAGGTGCAGGGACCGCAAGCCTGTTTTGGCCATGGGGCTCTCTCCCCCTCGGGGAACACCTGCAACCTCCTCCGCACTCACACCCCGAGGGGCTAACAGTGCACCCAGGATGCCATAGACGGAGGGGCGGGGTCACCGTCAGGGAGGGTACCACCTGTATGCCTCAGATAATCTGCGTCCGCGGCCTCCTCCAAAGCTGCAGGCAGACAGGTCGGGGGGGGAAAGGCCCGGGCAACCCGGCAGCACTCAAAGGGGAAGAGGCCTCACCTGGCCAGGCAGCGCTGATGAGCCTCAGGCCACGCCCCCGGCCCGAGCCTGACCCCGCCCGCCGGACTCTGCCTGAGCACAGGTGCAGTTCCCAGCGACGAGGGGGCGCAGGCGAGGGGTTTCGGGGACCTTTAGCCCCCACGGGGGTAGGGGACCCTCTACCCCAGGGGGAAACGGGACCCTCTTCCCCTTTGTGGGAAAAGTAAATCTTCCTCCAGGGGCACACCTGCACCCTCCTCTCGGACTCACAAACCCGGGGGCAGGACGTGTGCCCCAAGACGCCCTAGACGAAGGGGCGGGTTCACCGTCAGGGAGGGCAACCCCTGCAAGCCACAGACAGCCGGCGCCCGCGGCGTCCTCCAAAACGGCAGGCAGACATGCCGGCGGGGAAAGCCCTCAGCAACCCAGCACCACTCAAAGGGGAAGAGTCCTTCCCTGCCTCAGCTGCGCTGCTGAGCCCCAGGCTCCGCCCCCGGCCGGAGCCTGACCCCGCCCACCGGACTCCACCTGAGCACAGGTGCACTTCATAGAGCCGCCGCGGGCGGGGGTGCGCCGGTAAATGGGTGCGGGGACCCTCAGCACCAAGGGGGCAGGGTGACCCCTACACCATGGGGAAAGGGGCCGCTCTTCCCCCATGGGGGAAGGAGGCCCACTTCCCCCTTGGGGAACAGTAAACCTTGCCCCGGGGCACACCTGCAGCCTCCTCTAGCACTCACACCAACAGGGGCAGGCCGGGCGCGGGAGGACGCCATAGACGGAGGGGCGGGGTCACCGTCAGGGAGGGCAACCCCTGCAAGCCTCGACTGTCTGCGTCCGCGGCCCCCTCCAAAGCTGCAGGCAGACAGGTTGGGGGGGAAAGGCCCGGGCAACCCGGCAGCACTCAAAGGGGAAGAGGCCTCACGTGGCCAGGCAGCGCTGATGGGACTCAGGCCCCGCCCGCGGCCCGAGCCTGACCCCGCCCGACGGACGCTGCCTGAGCACAGGTGCACTTCACAGAGCCGCGCTAGGGGGCGCTGGCGACGGGGGGCTGGGGTTCGGGGACCCTCAGCCCAAGCGGGTAGGGGGAGCTCTGCAACCACGGGGGTACAGAGTCCAAGAGCCCGGCAAGGTGCAGGGACTGCAAGCCTGTTTTGGCCATGGGGCCCTCTCCCCCTCGGGGAACACCTGCAACCTCCTCCGCACTCACACCCCGAGGGGCTGACAGTGCGCCCAGGACGCCATAGACGGAGGGGCGGGGTCACCGTCAGGGAGGGTACCACCTGTATGCCTCAGATTATCTGCGTCCGCGGCCTCCTCCAAAGCTGCAGGCAGACAGGTCGGGGGGGAAGGGCCCGGGCCACCCGGCAGCACTCAAAGGGGAAGAGGCCTCACCCGGCCTGGCAGCGCTGATGAGCCTCAGGCCCCGCCCCCGGCCGGAGACTGACCCCGCCCGCCGGACTCTGCCTGAGCACAGGTGCAGTTCCCAGGGCCGCCGCTAGGGGGCGCTGGCGAGGGTGGGGCTGGGGTTCCGGCACCCTCAGCCCCAAGCAGGTAGGGCGACCTGTGCAACCACGGGGGTACAGATTCCAGAGCCCTGGCAAGGTGCAGGGACCGCAAGCCCGTTTTGGCCATGGGGCCCTCTTCCCCTCGGGGGACACCTGCAACCTCCTCTGCACTCACACCCCGAGGGGTGACAGTGCGCTCAGGTCGCCATAGACGGAGGGGCGGGGTCACCGTCAGGGAGGGTACCCCCTGTATGCCTCGGACTGTCTGCGTCCACGGCCTCCTCCAAAGCTGCAGGAAGACAGGTCGGGGGGGAAAGGCCTAGGCCACCCGGCAGCACTCAAAGGGGAAGAGGCCTCACCTGGCCAGGCAGCGCTGATGAGCCTCAGGCCACGCCCCCGGCCGGAGCCTGACCCCGCCCGCCGGACTCAGCCTGAGCACAGGTGCAGTTCAAAGGGCCGCCGCTAGGGGGCGCTGGCGAGCGTGGGGCTGGGGTTCCGGCACCCTCAGCCCCAAGCGCGTAGGGGGACCTGTGCAACCACGGGGGTACAGATTCCAGAGCCCCGTCAGGTGCAGGGACCGCAAGCCCGTTTTGGCCATGGGGCCCTCTCCCCCTCGGGGGACACCTGCAACCTCCTCCGCACTCACACCCCGAGGGGTGACAGTGCGCTCAGGTCGCCATAGACGGAGGGGCGGGGTCAAAGTCAGGGAGGGTACCCCCTGTATGCCTCGGACAGTCTGCCTCCACGGCCTCCTCCAAAGCTGCAGGCAGACAGGTCGGGGGGGGAAAGGCCCGGGCAACCCGGCAGCACTCAAAGGGGAAGAGGCCTCACCTGGCCAGGCAGCGCTGATGAGCCTCAGGCCACGCCCCCGGCCGGAGCCTGACCCCGCCCGCCGGACTCTGCCTGAACACAGGTGCAGTTCCCAGCGACGAGGGGGCGCAGGCGAGGGGTTTCGGGGACCTTTAGCCCCCACGGGGGTAGGGGACCCTCTACCCCAGGGGGAAACGGGACCCTCTTCCCCTTTGTGGAAAAGTAAATCTTCCTCCCGGGGCACACCTGCACCCTCCTCTCGGACTCACAAACCCAGGGGCAGGACGTGTGCCCCAAGACGCCCTAGACGAAGGGGCGCGTTCACCGTCAGGGAGGGCAACCCCTGCAAGCCACAGACAGCCGGCGCCCGCGGCGTCCTCCAAAACGGCAGGCAGACATGCCGGCGGGGAAAGCCCTCAGCAACCCAGCACCACTCAAAGGGGAAGAGTCCTCCCCTGCCTCAGCTGCGCTGCTGAGCCCCAGGCTCCGCCCCCGGCCGGAGCCTGACCCCGCCCACCGGACTCTGCCTGAGCACAGGTGCACTTCATAGAGCCGCCGGGGGCGGGGGGGCGCCGGTCAATGGGGGCGGGGACCCTCAGCACCAAGGGGGCAGGGTGACCCCTACACCATGGGGAAAGGGGCCGCTCTTCCCCCATGGGGGAAGGAGGCCCACTTCCCCCTTGGGGAACAGTAAACCTTGCCCCGCGGCACACCTGCAGCCTCCTCTCGCACTCACACCAACAGGGGCAGGCCGGGCGCCGGAGGACGCCCTAGACGGAGGGGCGGGGTCACCGTCAGGGAGGGCAACCCCTGCAAGCCTCCGACTGTCTGCGTCCGCGGCCCCCTCCAAAGCTGCAGGCAGACAGGTTTGGGGGGAAAGGCCCTGGCAACCTGGCAGCACTCAAAGGGGAAGAGGCCTCACGTGGCCAGGCAGCGCTGATGGGACTCAGGCCCCGCCCCCGGCCCGAGCCTGACCCCGCCCGCCGGACGCTGCCTGAGCACAGGTGCACTTCACAGAGCCGCGCTAGGGGGCGCTGGCGACGGGGGGCTGTGGTTCGGGGACCCTCAGCCCAAGCGGGTAGGGGGAGCTCTGCAACCACGGGGGTACAGAGTCCAAGAGCCCCGGCAAGGTGCAGGGACCGCAAGCCTGTTTTGGCCATGGGGCCCTCTCCCCCTCGGGGAACACCTGCAACCTCCTCCGCACTCACACCCCGAGGGGCTGACAGTGCGCCCAGGACGCCATAGACGGAGGGGCGGGGTCACCGTCAGGGAGGGTACCACCTGTATGCCTCAGACTATCTGCGTCCGCGGCCTCCTCCAAAGCTGCAGGCAGACAGGTCGGGGGGGAAGGGCCCGGGCCACCCGGCAGCACTCAAAGGGGAAGAGGCCTCACCTGGCCTGGCAGCGCTGATGAGCCTCAGGCCCCGCCCCCGGCCGGAGCCTGACCCCGCCCGCCGGACTCTGCCTGAGCACAGGTGCAGTTCCCAGGGCCGCCGCTAGGGGGCGCTGGCGAGGGTGGGGCTGGGGTTCCGGCACCCTCAGCCCCAAGCGGGTAGGGCGACCTGTGCAACCACGGGGGTACAGATTCCAGAGCCCTGGCAAGGTGCAGGGACCGCAAGCCCGTTTTGGCCATGGGGCCCTCTTCCCCTCGGGGGACACCTGCAACCTCCTCCGCACTCACACCCCGAGGGGTGACAGTGCGCTCAGGTCGCCATAGACGGAGGGGCGGGGTCACCGTCAGGGAGGGTACCCCCTGTATGCCTCGGACTGTCTGCGTCCACGGCCTCCTCCAAAGCTGCAGGAAGACAGGTCGGGGGGGAAAGGCCTGGGCCACCCGGCAGCACTCAAAGGGGAAGAGGCCTCACCTGGCCAGGCAGCGCTGATGAGCCTCAGGCCACGCCCCCGGCCGGAGCCTGACCCCGCCCGCCGGACTCTGCCTGAGCACAGGTGCAGTTCCCAGCGACGAGGGGGCGCAGGCGAGGGGTTTCGGGGACCTTTAGCCCCCACGGGGGTAGGGGACCCTCTACCCCAGGGGGAAACGGGACCCTCTTCCCCTTTGTGGGAAAAGTAAATCTTCCTCCCGGGGCACACCTGCACCCTCCTCTCGGACTCACAAACCCAGGGGCAGGACGTGTGCCCCAAGACGCCCTAGACGAAGGGGCGGGTTCACCGTCAGGGAGGGCAACCCCTGCAAGCCACAGACAGCCGGCGCCCGCGGCGTCCTCCAAAACGGCAGGCAGACATGCCGGCGGGGAAAGCCCTCAGCAACCCAGCACCACTCAAAGGGGAAGAGTCCTCCCCTGCCTCAGCTGCGCTGCTGAGCCCCAGGCTCCGCCCCCGGCCGGAGCCTGACCCCGCCCACCGGACTCTGCCTGAGCACAGGTGCACTTCATAGAGCCGCCGGGGGCGGGGGGGCGCCGGTAAATGGGGGCGGGGACCCTCAGCACCAAGGGGGCAGGGTGACCCCTACACCATGGGGAAAGGGGCCGCTCTTCCCCCATGGGGGAAGGAGGCCCACTTCCCCCTTGGGGAACAGTAAACCTTGCCCCGGGGCACACCTGCAGCCTCCTCTCGCACTCACACCAACAGGGGCAGGCCGGGCGCCGGAGGACGCCCTAGACGGAGGGGCGGGGTCACCGTCAGGGAGGACAACCCCTGCAAGCCTCCGACTGTCTGCGTCCGCGGCGCCCTCCAAAGCTGCAGGCAGACAGGTTGGGGGGGAAAGGCCCGGGCAACCCGGCAGCACTCAAAGGGGAAGAGGCCTCACGTGGCCAGGCAGCGCTGATGGGACTCAGGCCCCGCCCCCGGCCCGAGCCTGACCCGCCCGCCGGACGCTGCCTGAGCACAGGTGCACTTCACAGAGCCGCGCTAGGGGGCGCTGGCGACGGGGGGCTGGGGTTCGGGGACCCTCAGCCCAAGCGGGTAGGGGGAGCTCTGCAACCACGGGGGTACAGAGTCCAAGAGCCCCGGCAAGGTGCAGGGACCGCAAGCCCGTTTTGGCCATGGGGCCCTCTCCCCCTCGGGGAACACCTGCAACCTCCTCCGCACTCACACCCCGAGGGGCTGACAGTGCGCCCAGGACGCCATAGACGGAGGGCGGGGTCACCGTCAGGGAGGGTACCACCTGTATGCCTCAGACTATCTGCGTCCGCGGCCTCCTCCAAAGCTGCAGGCAGACAGGTCGGGGGGGAAGGGCCCGGGCCACCCGGCAGCACTCAAAATGGAAGAGGCCTCACCTGGCCTGGCAGTGCTGATGAGCCTCAGGCCCCGCCCCCGGCCGGAGCCTGACCCCGCCCGCCGGACTCTGCCTGAGCACAGGTGCAGTTCCCAGGGCCGCCGCTAGGGGGCGCTGGCGAGGGTGGGGCTGGGGTTCTGGCACCCTCAGCCCCAAGCGGGTAGGGCGACCTGTGCAACCACGGGGGTACAGATTCCAGAGCCCTGGCAAGGTGCAGGGACCGCAAGCCCGTTTTGGCCATGGGGCCCTCTTCCCCTCGGGGGACACCTGCAACCTCCTCCGCACTCACGCCCCGAGGGGTGACAGTGCGCTCAGGTCGCCATAGACGGAGGGGCGGGGTCACCGTCAGGGAGGGTACCCCCTGTATGCCTCGGACTGTCTGCGTCCACGGCCTCCTCCAAAGCTGCAGGAAGACAGGTCGGGGGGGAAAGGCCTGGGCCACCCGGCAGCACTCAAAGGGGAAGAGGCCTCACCTGGCCAGGCAGCGCTGATGAGCCTCAGGCCACGCCCCCGGCCGGAGCCTGACCCCGCCCGCCGGACTCTGCCTGAGCACAGGTGCAGTTCCCAGCGACGAGGGGGCGCAGGCGAGGGGTTTCGGGGACCTTTAGCCCCCACGGGGGTAGGGGACCCTCTACCCCAGGGGGAAACGGGACCCTCTTCCCCTTTGTGGGAAAAGTAAATCTTCCTCCCGGGGCACACCTGCACCCTCCTCTCGGACTCACAAACCCAGGGGCAGGACGTGTGCCCCAAGACGCCCTAGACGAAGGGGCGGGTTCACCGTCAGGGAGGGCAACCCCTGCAAGCCACAGACAGCCGGCGCCCGCGGCGTCCTCCAAAACGGCAGGCAGACATGCCGGCGGGGAAAGCCCTCAGCAACCCAGCACCACTCAAAGGGGAAGAGTCCTCCCCTGCCTCAGCTGCGCTGCTGAGCCCCAGGCTCCGCCCCCGGCCGGAGCCTGACCCCGCCCACCGGACTCTGCCTGAGCACAGGTGCACTTCATAGAGCCGCCGGGGGCGGGGGGGCGCCGGTAAATGGGGGCGGGGACCCTCAGCACCAAGGGGGCAGGGTGACCCCTACACCATGGGGAAAGGGGCCGCTCTTCCCCCATGGGGGAAGGAGGCCCACTTCCCCCTTGGGGAACAGTAAACCTTGCCCCGGGGCACACCTGCAGCCTCCTCTCGCACTCACACCAACAGGGGCAGGCCGGGCGCCGGAGGACGCCCTAGACGGAGGGGCGGGGTCACCGTCAGGGAGGGCAACCCCTGCAAGCCTCCGAATGTCTGCGTCCGCGGCCCCCTCCAAAGCTGCAGGCAGACAGGTTGGGGGGGAAAGGCCCGGGCAACCCGGCAGCACTCAAAGGGGAAGAGGCCTCACGTGGCCAGGCAGCGCTGATGGGACTCAGGCCCCGCCCCCGGCCGGAGCCTGACCCCGCCCGCCGGACTCTGCCTGAGCACAGGTGCAGTTCCCAGGGCCGCCGCGAGGGGGCGCTGGCGAGGGTGGGGCTGGGGTTCCGGAAACCTCAGCCCCAAGCGGGTAGGGCGACCTGTGCAACCACGGGGGTACAGAGTCCAAGAACCCGGCAAGGTGCAGGGACCGCAAGCCTGTTTTGGCCATGGGGCTCTCTCCCCCTCGGGGAACACCTGCAACCTCCTCCGCACTCACACCCCGAGGGGCTAACAGTGCACCCAGGATGCCATAGACGGAGGGGCGGGGTCACCGTCAGGGAGGGTACCACCTGTATGCCTCAGATAATCTGCGTCCGCGGCCTCCTCCAAAGCTGCAGGCAGACAGGTCGGGGGGGGAAAGGCCCGGGCAACCCGGCAGCACTCAAAGGGGAAGAGGCCTCACCTGGCCAGGCAGCGCTGATGAGCCTCAGGCCACGCCCCCGGCCCGAGCCTGACCCCGCCCGCCGGACTCTGCCTGAGCACAGGTGCAGTTCCCAGCGACGAGGGGGCGCAGGCGAGGGGTTTCGGGGACCTTTAGCCCCCACGGGGGTAGGGGACCCTCTACCCCAGGGGGAAACGGGACCCTCTTCCCCTTTGTGGGAAAAGTAAATCTTCCTCCAGGGGCACACCTGCACCCTCCTCTCGGACTCACAAACCCGGGGGCAGGACGTGTGCCCCAAGACGCCCTAGACGAAGGGGCGGGTTCACCGTCAGGGAGGGCAACCCCTGCAAGCCACAGACAGCCGGCGCCCGCGGCGTCCTCCAAAACGGCAGGCAGACATGCCGGCGGGGAAAGCCCTCAGCAACCCAGCACCACTCAAAGGGGAAGAGTCCTTCCCTGCCTCAGCTGCGCTGCTGAGCCCCAGGCTCCGCCCCCGGCCGGAGCCTGACCCCGCCCACCGGACTCCACCTGAGCACAGGTGCACTTCATAGAGCCGCCGCGGGCGGGGGTGCGCCGGTAAATGGGGGCGGGGACCCTCAGCACCAAGGGGGCAGGGTGACCCCTACACCATGGGGAAAGGGGCCGCTCTTCCCCCATGGGGGAAGGAGGCCCACTTCCCCCTTGGGGAACAGTAAACCTTGCCCCGGGGCACACCTGCAGCCTCCTCTAGCACTCACACCAACAGGGGCAGGCCGGGCGCGGGAGGACGCCATAGACGGAGGGGCGGGGTCACCGTCAGGGAGGGCAACCCCTGCAAGCCTCGACTGTCTGCGTCCGCGGCCCCCTCCAAAGCTGCAGGCAGACAGGTTGGGGGGGAAAGGCCCGGGCAACCCGGCAGCACTCAAAGGGGAAGAGGCCTCACGTGGCCAGGCAGCGCTGATGGGACTCAGGCCCCGCCCGCGGCCCGAGCCTGACCCCGCCCGACGGACGCTGCCTGAGCACAGGTGCACTTCACAGAGCCGCGCTAGGGGGCGCTGGCGACGGGGGGCTGGGGTTCGGGGACCCTCAGCCCAAGCGGGTAGGGGGAGCTCTGCAACCACGGGGGTACAGAGTCCAAGAGCCCGGCAAGGTGCAGGGACTGCAAGCCTGTTTGGGCCATGGGGCCCTCTCCCCCTCGGGGAACACCTGCAACCTCCTCCGCACTCACACCCCGAGGGGCTGACAGTGCGCCCAGGACGCCATAGACGGAGGGGCGGGGTCACCGTCAGGGAGGGTACCACCTGTATGCCTCAGATTATCTGCGTCCGCGGCCTCCTCCAAAGCTGCAGGCAGACAGGTCGGGGGGGAAGGGCCCGGGCCACCCGGCAGCACTCAAAGGGGAAGAGGCCTCACCTGGCCTGGCAGCGCTGATGAGCCTCAGGCCCCGCCCCCGGCCGGAGACTGACCCCGCCCGCCGGACTCTGCCTGAGCACAGGTGCAGTTCCCAGGGCCGCCGCTAGGGGGCGCTGGCGAGGGTGGGGCTGGGGTTCCGGCACCCTCAGCCCCAAGCAGGTAGGGCGACCTGTGCAACCACGGGGGTACAGATTCCAGAGCCCTGGCAAGGTGCAGGGACCGCAAGCCCGTTTTGGCCATGGGGCCCTCTTCCCCTCGGGGGACACCTGCAACCTCCTCTGCACTCACACCCCGAGGGGTGACAGTGCGCTCAGGTCGCCATAGACGGAGGGGCGGGGTCACCGTCAGGGAGGGTACCCCCTGTATGCCTCGGACTGTCTCCGTCCACGGCCTCCTCCAAAGCTGCAGGAAGACAGGTCGGGGGGGAAAGGCCTAGGCCACCCGGCAGCACTCAAAGGGGAAGAGGCCTCACCTGGCCAGGCAGCGCTGATGAGCCTCAGGCCACGCCCCCGGCCGGAGCCTGACCCCGCCCGCCGGACTCAGCCTGAGCACAGGTGCAGTTCAAAGGGCCGCCGCTAGGAGGCGCTGGCGAGCGTGGGGCTGGGATTCCGGCACCCTCAGCCCCAAGCGGGTAGGGGGACCTGTGCAACCACGGGGGTACAGATTCCAGAGCCCCGGCAGGTGCAGGGACCGCAAGCCCGTTTTGGCCATGGGGCCCTCTCTCCCTCGGGGGACACCTGCAACCTCCTCTGCACACACACCCCGAGGGGTGACAGTGCGCTCAGGTCGCCATAGACGGAGGGGCGGGGTCACCGTCAGGGAGGGTACCCCCTGTATGCCTCGGACTGTCTGCGTCCACGGCCTCCTCCAAAGCTGCAGGAAGACAGGTCGGGGGGGAAAGGCCTAGGCCACCCGGCAGCACTCAAAGGGGAAGAGGCCTCACCTGGCCAGGCAGCGCTGATGAGCCTCAGGCCACGACCCCGGCCAGAGCCTGACCCCGCCCGCCGGACTCAGGCTGAGCACAGGTGCAGTTCAAAGGACCGCCGCTAGGGGGAGCTGGCGAGCGTGGGGCTGGGGTTCAGGCACCCTCAGCCCCAAGCGGGTAGGGCGACCTGTGCAACCACGGGGGTACAGATTCCAGAGCCCTAGCAAGGTGCAGGGACCGCAAGCCCGTTTTGGCCATGGGCCCCTCTTCCCCTCGGGGGACACCTGCAACCTCCTCCGCACTCACACCACGAGGGGTGACAGTGCGCTCAGGTCGCCATAGATGGAGGGGCGGGGTCACCGTCAGGGAGGGTACCCCCTGTATGCCTCGGACTGTCTGCGTCCACGGTCTCCTCCAAAGCTGCAGGAAGACAGGTCGGGGGGGAAAGGCCTAGGCCACCCGGCAGCACTCAAAGGGGAAGAGGCCTCACCTGGCCAGGCAGCGCTGATGAGCCTCAGCCACGCCCCCGGTCGGTGCCTGACCCCGCCCGCCGGACTCAGCCTGAGCACAGGTGCAGTTCAAAGGGTCGCCGCTAGAGGGCGCTGGCGAGCGTGGGGCTGGGGTTCCGGCACCCTCAGCCCCAAGCGGGTAGGGCGACCTGTGCAACCACGGGGGTACAGATTCCAGAGCCCTGGCAAGGTGCAGGGACCGCAAGCCCGTTTTGGCCATGGGGCCCTCTTCCCCTCGGGGGACACCTGCAACCTCCTCCGCACTCACGCCCCGAGGGGTGACAGTGCGCTCAGGTCGCCATAGACGGAGGGGCGGGGTCACCGTCAGGGAGGGTACCCCCTGTATGCCTCGGACTGTCTGCGTCCACGGCCTCCTCCAAAGCTGCAGGAAGACAGGTCGGGGGGGAAAGGCCTGGGCCACCCGGCAGCACTCAAAGGGGATGAGGCCTCACCTGGCCAGGCAGCGCTGATGAGCCTCAGGCCACGCCCCCGGCCGGAGCCTGACCCCGCCCGCCGGACTCTGCCTGAGCACAGGTGCAGTTCCCAGCGACGAGGGGGCGCAGGCGAGGGGTTTCGGGGACCTTTAGCCCCCACGGGGGTAGGGGACCCTCTACCCCAGGGGGAAACGGGACCCTCTTCCCCTTTGTGGGAAAAGTAAATCTTCCTCCCGGGGCACACCTGCACCCTCCTCTCGGACTCACAAACCCAGGGGCAGGACGTGTGCCCCAAGACGCCCTAGACGAAGGGGCGGGTTCACCGTCAGGGAGGGCAACCCCTGCAAGCCACAGACAGCCGGCGCCCGCGGCGTCCTCCAAAACGGCAGGCAGACATGCCGGCGGGGAAAGCCCTCAGCAACCCAGCACCACTCAAAGGGGAAGAGTCCTCCCCTGCCTCAGCTGCGCTGCTGAGCCCCAGGCTCCGCCCCCGGCCGGAGCCTGACCCCGCCCACCGGACTCTGCCTGAGCACAGGTGCACTTCATAGAGCCGCCGGGGGCGGGGGGGCGCCGGTAAATGGGGGCGGGGACCCTCAGCACCAAGGGGGCAGGGTGACCCCTACACCATGGGGAAAGGGGCCGCTCTTCCCCCATGGGGGAAGGAGGCCCACTTCCCCCTTGGGGAACAGTAAACCTTGCCCCGGGGCACACCTGCAGCCTCCTCTCGCACTCACACCAACAGGGGCAGGCCGGGCGCCGGAGGACGCCCTAGACGGAGGGGCGGGGTCACCGTCAGGGAGGACAACCCCTGCAAGCCTCCGACTGTCTGCGTCCGCGGCGCCCTCCAAAGCTGCAGGCAGACAGGTTGGGGGGGAAAGGCCCGGGCAACCCGGCAGCACTCAAAGGGGAAGAGGCCTCACGTGGCCAGGCAGCGCTGATGGGACTCAGGCCCCGCCCCCGGCCCGAGCCTGACCCGCCCGCCGGACGCTGCCTGAGCACAGGTGCACTTCACAGAGCCGCGCTAGGGGGCGCTGGCGACGGGGGGCTGGGGTTCGGGGACCCTCAGCCCAAGCGGGTAGGGGGAGCTCTGCAACCACGGGGGTACAGAGTCCAAGAGCCCCGGCAAGGTGCAGGGACCGCAAGCCCGTTTTGGCCATGGGGCCCTCTCCCCCTCGGGGAACACCTGCAACCTCCTCCGCACTCACACCCCGAGGGGCTGACAGTGCGCCCAGGACGCCATAGACGGAGGGCGGGGTCACCGTCAGGGAGGGTACCACCTGTATGCCTCAGACTATCTGCGTCCGCGGCCTCCTCCAAAGCTGCAGGCAGACAGGTCGGGGGGGAAGGGCCCGGGCCACCCGGCAGCACTCAAAATGGAAGAGGCCTCACCTGGCCTGGCAGTGATGATGAGCCTCAGGCCCCGCCCCCGGCCGGAGCCTGACCCCGCCCGCCGGACTCTGCCTGAGCACAGGTGCAGTTCCCAGGGCCGCCGCTAGGGGGCGCTGGCGAGGGTGGGGCTGGGGTTCCGGCACCCTCAGCCCCAAGCGGGTAGGGCGACCTGTGCAACCACGGGGGTACAGATTCCAGAGCCCTGGCAAGGTGCAGGGACCGCAAGCCCGTTTTGGCCATGGGGCCCTCTTCCCCTCGGGGGACACCTGCAACCTCCTCCGCACTCACACCCCGAGGGGTGACAGTGCGCTCAGGTCGCCATAGACGGAGGGGCGGAGTCACCGTCAGGGAGGGTACCCCCTGTATGCCTCGGACTGTCTGCGTCCACGGCCTCCTCCAAAGCTGCAGGAAGACAGGTCGGGGGGGAAAGGCCTGGGCCACCCGGCAGCACTCAAAGGGGAAGAGGCCTCACCTGGCCAGGCAGCGCTGATGAGCCTCAGGCCACGCCCCCGGCCGGAGCCTGACCCCGCCCGCCGGACTCTGCCTGAGCACAGGTGCAGTTCCCAGCGACGAGGGGGCGCAGGCGAGGGGTTTCGGGGACCTTTAGCCCCCACGGGGGTAGGGGACCCTCTACCCCAGGGGGAAACGGGACCCTCTTCCCCTTTGTGGGAAAAGTAAATCTTCCTCCCGGGGCACACCTGCACCCTCCTCTCGGACTCACAAACCCAGGGGCAGGACGTGTGCCCCAAGACGCCCTAGACGAAGGGGCGGGTTCACCGTCAGGGAGGGCAACCCCTGCAAGCCACAGACAGCCGGCGCCCGCGGCGTCCTCCAAAACGGCAGGCAGACATGCCGGCAGGGAAAGCCCTCAGCAACCCAGCACCACTCAAAGGGGAAGAGTCCTCCCCTGCCTCAGCTGCGCTGCTGAGCCCCAGGCTCCGCCCCCGGCCGGAGCCTGACCCCGCCCACCGGACTCTGCCTGAGCACAGGTGCACTTCATAGAGCCGCCGGGGGCGGGGGGGCGCCGGTAAATGGGGGCGGGGACCCTCAGCACCAAGGGGGCAGGGTGACCCCTACACCATGGGGAAAGGGGCCGCTCTTCCCCCATGGGGGAAGGAGGCCCACTTCCCCCTTGGGGAACAGTAAACCTTGCCCCGGGGCACACCTGCAGCCTCCTCTCGCACTCACACCAACAGGGGCAGGCCGGGCGCCGGAGGACGCCCTAGACGGAGGGGCGGGGTCACCGTCAGGGAGGGCAACCCCTGCAAGCCTCCGAATGTCTGCGTCCGCGGCCCCCTCCAAAGCTGCAGGCAGACAGGTTGGGGGGGAAAGGCCCGGGCAACCCGGCAGCACTCAAAGGGGAAGAGGCCTCACGTGGCCAAGCAGCGCTGATGGGACTCAGGCCCCGCCCCCGGCCGGAGCCTGACCCCGCCCGCCGGACTCTGCCTGAGCACAGGTGCAGTTCCCAGGGCCGCCGCTAGGGGGCGCTGGCGAGGGTGGGTCTGGGGTTCCGGAAACCTCAGCCCCAAGCGGGTAGGGCGACCTGTGCAACCACGGGGGTACAGAGTCCAAGAACCCGGCAAGGTGCAGGGACCGCAAGCCTGTTTTGGCCATGGGGCTCTCTCCCCTCGGGGAACACCTGCAACCTCCTCCGCACTCACACCCCGAGGGGCTAACAGTTCACCCAGGATGCCATAGACGGAGGGGCGGGGTCACCGTCAGGGAGGGTACCACCTGTATGCCTCAGATAATCTGCGTCCGCGGCCTCCTCCAAAGCTGCAGGCAGACAGGTCGGGGGGGGAAAGGCCCGGGCAACCCGGCAGCACTCAAAGGGGAAGAGGCCTCACCTGGCCAGGCAGCGTTGATGAGTCTCAGGCCACGCCCCCGGCCCGAGTCTGACCCCGCCCGCCGGACTCTGCCTGAGCACAGGTGCAGTTCCCAGCGATGAGGGGGCGCAGGCGAGGGGTTTCGGGGACCTTTAGCCCCCACGGGGGTAGGGGACCCTCTACCCAAGGGGGAAACGGGACCCTCTTCCCCTTTGTGGGAAAAGTAAATCTTCCTCCAGGGGCACACCTGCACCCTCCTCTCGGACTCACAAACCCGGGGGCAGGACGTGTGCCCCAAGACGCCCTAGACGAAGGGGCGGGTTCACCGTCAGGGAGGGCAACCCCTGCAAGCCACAGACAGCCGGCGCCCGCGGCGTCCTCCAAAACGGCAGGCAGACATGCCGGCGGGGAAAGCCCTCAGCAACCCAGCACCACTCAAAGGGGAAGAGTCCTCCCCTGCCTCAGCTGCGCTGCTGAGCCCCAGGCTCCGCCCCCGGCCGGAGCCTGACCCCGCCCACCGGACTCCACCTGAGCACAGGTGCACTTCATAGAGCCGCCGCGGGCGGGGGTGCGCCGGTAAATGGGGGCGGGGACCCTCAGCACCAAGGGGGCAGGGTGACCCCTACACCATGGAGAAAGGGGCCGCTCTTCCCCCATGGGGGAAGGAGGCCCACTTCCCCCTTGGGGAACAGTAAACCTTGCCCCGGGGCACACCTGCAGCCTCCTCTAGCACTCACACCAACAGGGGCAGGCCGGGCGAGGGAGGACGCCTTAGACGGAGGGGCGGGGTCACCGTCAGGGAGGGCAACCCCTGCAAGCCTCGACTGTCTGCGTCCGCGGCCCCCTCCAAAGCTGCAGGCAGACAGGTTGGGGGGGAAAGGCCCGGGCAACCCGGCAGCACTCAAAGGGGAAGAGGCCTCACGTGGCCAGGCAGCGCTGATGGGACTCAGGCCCCGCCCGCGGCCCGAGCCTGACCCCGCCCGACGGACGCTGCCTGAGCACAGGTGCACTTCACAGAGCCGCGCTAGGGGGCGCTGGCGACGGGGGGCTGGGGTTCGGGGACCCTCAGCCCAAGCGGGTAGGGGGAGCTCTGCAACCACGGGGGTACAGAGTCCAAGAGCCCGGCAAGGTGCAGGGACCGCAAGCCTGTTTTGGCCATGGGGCCCTCTCCCCCTCGGGGAACACCTGCAACCTCCTCCGCACTCACAACCCGAGGGGCTGACAGTGCGCCCAGGACGCCATAGATGGAGGGGCGGGGTCACCGTCAGGGAGGGTACCACCTGTATGCCTCAGATTATCTGCGTCCGCGGCCTCCTCCAAAGCTGCAGGCAGACAGGTCGGGGGGGAAGGGCCCGGGCCACCCGGCAGCACTCAAGGGGAAGAGGCCTCACCTGGCCTGGCAGCGCTGATGAGCCTCAGGCCCCGCCCCCGGCCGGAGACTGACCCCGCCCGCCGGACTCTGCCTGAGCACAGGTGCAGTTCCCAGGGCCGCCGCTAGGGGGCGCTGGCGAGGGTGGGGCTGGGGTTCCGGCACCCTCAGCCCCAAGCAGGTAGGGCGACCTGTGCAACCACGGGGGTACAGATTCCAGAGCCCTGGCAAGGTGCAGGGACCGCAAGCCCGTTTTGGCCATGGGGCCCTCTTCCCCTCGGGGGACACCTGCAACCTCCTCTGCACTCACACCCCGAGGGGTGACAGTGCGCTCAGGTCGCCATAGACGGAGGGGCGGGGTCACCGTCAGGGAGGGTACCCCCTGTATGCCTCGGACTGTCTGCGTCCACGGCCTCCTCCAAAGCTGCAGGAAGACAGGTCGGGGGGGAAAGGCCTAGGCCACCCGGCAGCACTCAAAGGGGAAGAGGCCTCACCTGGCCAGGCAGCGCTGATGAGCCTCAGGCCACGCCCCCGGCCGGAGCCTGACCCCGCCCGCCGGACTCAGCCTGAGCACAGGTGCAGTTCAAAGGGCCGCCGCTAGGAGGCGCTGGCGAGCGTGGGGCTGGGGTTCCGGCACCCTCAGCCCCAAGCGGGTAGGGGGACCTGTGCAACCACGGGGGTACAGATTCCAGAGCCCCGGCAGGTGCAGGGACCGCAAGCCTGTTTTGGCCATGGGGCCCTCTCCCCCTCGGGGAACACCTGCAACCTCCTCCGCACTCACACCCCGAGGGGCTGACAGTGCACCCAGGATGACATAGACGGAGGGGCGGGGTCACCGTCAGGGAGGGTACCACCTGTATGCCTCAGATTATCTGCGTCCGCGGCCTCCTCCAAAGCTGCAGGCAGACAGGTCGCGGGGGGGAAAGGCCTGGGCAACCCGGCAGCACTCAAAGGGGAAGAGGCCTCACCTGGCCAGGCAGCGCTGATGAGCCTCAGGCCACGCCCCCGGCCGGAGTCTGACCCCGCCCGCCGGACTCAGCCTGAGCACAGGTTCAGTTCAAAAGGCCGCCGCTAGGGGGCGCTGGCGAGCGTGGGGCTGGGGTTCCGGCACCCTCAGCCCCAAGCGGGTAGGGGGACCTGTGCAACCACGGGGGTACAGATTCCAGAGCCCCGGCAGGTGCAGGGACCGCAAGCCCGTTTTGGCCATGGGGCCCTCTCCCCCTCCCGGGACACCTGCAACCCCCTGCGCACTCACACCCCGAGGGGTGACAGTGCGCTCAGGTCGCCATAGACGGAGGGGCGGGCTCACCGTCAGGGAGGGTACCCCCTGTATGCCTCGGACTGTCTGCGTCCACGGCCTCCTCCAAAGCTGCAGGCAGACAGGTCGGGGGGGGAAAGGCCCGGACAACCCGACAGCACTCAAAGGGGAAGAGGCCTCACCAGGCCAGGCAGCGCTGATGAGCCTCAGGCCAAGCCCCCGGCCGGAGCCTGACCCCGCCCGCCGGACTCTGCCTGAGCACAGGTGCAGTTCCCAGCGACGAGGGGGCGCAGGCGAGGGGTTTTGGGGACCTTTAGCCCCCACGGGGGTAGGGGACCCTCTACCCCAGGGGGAAACGGGACCCTCTTCCCCTTTGTGGGAAAAGTAAATCTTCCTCCCGGGGCACACCTGCACCCTCCTCTCGGACTCACAAACCCAGGGGCAGGACGTGTGCCCCAAGACGCCCTAGACGAAGGGGCGGGTTCACCGTCAGGGAGGGCAACCCCTGCAAGCCACAGACAGCCGGCGCCCGCGGCGTCCTCCAAAACGGCAGGCAGACATGCCGGCGGGGAAAGCCCTCAGCAACCCAGCACCACTCAAAGGGGAAGAGTCCTCCCCTGCCTCAGCTGCGCTGCTGAGCCCCAGGCTCCGCCCCCGGCCGGAGCCTGACCCCGCCCACCGGACTCTGCCTGAACACAGGTGCACTTCATAGAGCCGCCGGGGGCGGGGGGCGCCGGTAAATGGGGGCGGGGACCCTCAGCACCAAGGGGGCAGGGTGACCCCTACACCATGGGGAAAGGGGCCGCTCTTCCCCCATGGGGGAAGGAGGCCCACTTCCCCCTTGGGGAACAGTAAACCTTGCCCCGGGGCACACCTGCAGCCTCCTCTCGCACTCATACCAACAGGGGCAGGCCGGGCGCCGGAGGACGCCCTAGACGGAGGGGCGGGGTCACCGTCAGGGAGGGCAACCCCTGCAAGCCTCCGACTGTCTGCGTCCGCGGCCCCCTCCAAAGCTGCAGGCAGACAGGTTGGGGGGGAAAGGCCCGGGCAACCCGGCAGCACTCAAAGGGGAAGAGGCCTCATGTGGCCAGGCAGCGCTAATGGGACTCAGGCCCCGCCCCCGGCCCGAGCCTGACCCCGCCCGACGGACTCTGCCTGAGCACAGGTGCATTTCACAGAGCCGCGCTAGGGGGCGCTGGCGACGGGGGGCTGGGGTTCGGGGACCCTCAGCCCAAGCGGGTAGGAGGAGCTCGGCAACCACGGGGGTACAGAGTCCAAGAGCCCCGGCAAGGTGCAGGGACCGCAAGCCTGTTTTGGCCATGGGGCTCTCTCCCCCTCGGGGAACACCTGCAACCTCCTCCGCACTCACACTCCGAGGGGCTGACAGTGCGCCCAGGACGCCATAGACGAGGGGCGGGGTCACCGTCAGGGAGGGTACCACCTGTATGCCTCAGACTATCTGCGTCCGCGGCCTCCTCCAAAGCTGCAGGCAGACAGGTCGGGGGGGAAGGGCCCGGTCCACCCGGCAGCACTCAAAGGGGAAGAGGCCTCACCTGGCCAGGCAGCGCTGATGAGCCTCAGGCCCCGCCCCCGGCCGGAGCCTGACCCCGCCCGCCGGACTCTGCCTGAGCACAGGTGCAGTTCCCAGGGCCGCCGCTAGGGGGCGCTGGCGAGGGTGGGGCTGGGGTTTCCGGCACCCTCAGCCCCAAGCAGGTAGAGCGACCTGTGCAACCACGGGGGTACAGATTCCAGAGCCCTGGCAAGGTGCAGGGACCGCAAGCCCGTTTTGGCCATGGGGCCCTCTTCCCCTCGGGGGACACCTGCAACCTCCTCTGCACTCACACCCCGAGGGGTGACAGTGCGCTCAGGTCGCCATAGACGGAGAGGCGGGGTCACCGTCAGGGAGGGTACCCCCTGTATGCCTCGGACTGTCTGCGTCCACGGCCTCCTCCAAAGCTGCAGGAAGACAGGTCGGGGGGGAAAGGCCTAGGCCACCCGGCAGCACTCAAAGGGGAAGAGGCCTCACCTGGCCAGGCAGCGCTGATGAGCCTCAGGCCACGCCCCCGGCCGGAGCCTGACCCCGCCCGCCGGACTCTGCCTGAGCACAGGTGCAGTTCCCAGCGACGAGGGGGCGCAGGCGAGGGGTTTCGGGTACCCTTAGCCCCCACGGGGGTAGGGGAACCTCTACCCCAGGGGGAAACGGGACCCTCTTCCCCTTTGTGGGAAAAGTAAATCTTCCTCCCGGGGCACACCTGCACCCTCCCCTCGGACGCACAAACCCAGGGGCAGGACGTGTGCCGCAAGACGCCCTAGACGAAGGGGCGGGTTCACCGTCACGGAGGGCAACCTCTGCAAGCCACAGACAGCCGGCGCCCGCGGCGTCCTCCAAAACGGCAGGCAGACATGCCGGCGGGGAAAGCCCTCAGCAACACAGCACCACTCAAAGGGGAAGAGTCCTCCCCTGCCTCAAGCTGCGCTGCTGAGCCCCAGGCTCCGCCCCCGGCCAGCGCCTGACCCCGCCCACCAGACTCTGCCTGAGCACAGGTGCACTTCATAGAGCCGCGTGGGGGTGGCGCCGGTAAATGGGGGCGGGGACCCTCAGCACCAAGGGGGCAGGTTGACCCCTACACCATGGGGAAAGGGGCCGCTCTTCCCCCATGGGGGAAGGAGGCCCACTTCCCCCTTGGGGATGGTAAACCTTGCCCCGGGGCACACCTGCAGCCTCCTCTCGCACTCACACCAACAGGGGCGCGCCGGGCGCCGGAGGACGCCCTAGACGGAGGGGCGGGGTCACCGTCAGGGAGGGCAACCCCTGCAAGCCTCCGACTGTCTATGTCCGCGGCCCCTTCCAAAACTGCAGGCAGACATTTCGGTGCGGAAAGCCCCTGGCAACCCAGCAGCACTCAAATGGGTAGAGGCCTCACGTGGCCAGGCAGCGCTGATGGGACTGAGACCCCGCCCCCGGTCGGAGCCTGACCCCGCCCGCAGGACTCTACCTGAGCACAGGTGCAGTTCCCAGGGCCGCCGCTAGGGGGCGCTGGCTAGCGTGGGGCTGGGGTTCCGGCACCCTCAGCCCCAATCGGGTAGGGGGACCTGTGCAACCTCGGGGGTACAGATTCCAGAGCCCGGGCAAGGTGCAGGGACCGCAAGACCGTTTTGGCCATGGGGCCCTCTTCCCCTCGGGGGACACCGGCAACCTCCTCCGCACTCACACCCCGAGGGGTTTCAGTGCGCTCAGGACGCCATAGACGGAGGGGCGGGGTCACCGTCAGGGAGGGTACCCCCTGTATGCCTCGGACTGTCTGCGTCCGCGGACTCCTCCAAAGCTGCAGGCAGACAGGTCGGGGGGGAAATGCCCGGGCAACCCGGCAGCACTCAAAGGGGAAGAGGCCTCACCTTGCCAGGCAGCGCTGGCCTGACCCCGCCCGCCGGACTCTGCCTGAGCACAGCTGCTGTTCCCAGCGACGAGGGGGCGCGGGCGAGGGGTTTCGGGGACCCTTAGCCCCCACGGGGGTAGGGGAAACTCTACCCCAGGGGGAAACGGGACCTTCTTCCCCCTTGTGGGAAAAGTAAATCTTCCTCCCGGGGCACTCCTGCACCCTCCTCTCGGACTCACAAACCCAGGGGCAGGACGTGTGCCCCAAGACGCCCTAGACGAAGGGGCGAGTTCACCGTCAGGGAGGGCATCCTCTGCAAGCCACAGACAGCCGGCGCCCGCGGCGTTCTCCAAAACGGCAGGCAGACAGGCTGGCGGGGAAAGCCCTTAGCAACCCAGCACCACTCAAAGGGGAAAAGTCCTCCCCTGCCTCAGCTGCGCTGCTGAGCCCCAGGCTCCGCCCCCGGCCGGAGCCTGACCCCGCCCACCGGATTCTGCCTCAGCACAGGTGCACTTCGTAGAGCCGCGGGGGGGGGGCACCGGTAAAGGGGGTCGGGGACCCTCCGCACCAAGGGGGCAGTGTGACCCCTACCCCATGGGGAAAGGGGCCGCTCTTCCCCCATGGGGGAAGGAGGCCCACTTCCCCCTTGGGGAACGGTAAACCTTCCCCCGGGGCACACCTGCAACCTCCTCTCGCACTCACACCCCCAGGGGCAGGCAGTGCGCCGGAAGACGCCCTAGAAGGGGGGGCGGGGTCACCGTCAGTGAGGGCATCCCATGCAAGCCTCAGACTGTTGCGTCCGCGGCCCCCTCCAAAACTGCAGGCAGACAGGTCGGTGTGGAAAGCCCCTGGCAACCCAGCAGCATTCAAAGGGGAAGAGGCCTCACGTGGCCAGGCAGCGCTGATGAGACTCAGGCCCCGCCCCCGGCCGGAGCCTGACCCCGCCTGCCGGACTCTGCCTGAGCACAGGTGCACTTCCCTGCGCCGCCGCTAGCGGGCGCTGGCGAATGGGGGGCTGAGGTTCGGGCACCCTCAGCCCCAAGCGGGTAGGGGGACCTCTACCCCCGGGGGAAACGGAACCCTCTTCCCCCTTGGGGGAACGGTAAATCTTCCTCCCGGTGAACACCTGGACACTCCTCTGGGACTCACAAACCCAGCACAGGTGCACTTCATAGAGCCGCCGGGAGGGGGGCGCGGGTGAAGGGGGGCGGGGACCCTCACCACCAAGGCGGCAGGGTGACCCCTACCCCATGGGGAATGGGGACGCTCTTCCCCCATGGGGGAAGGAGGCCCACTTCCCTCTTGGGGAAACGGTCAATCTTCCCCCCAGGGCACACCTGCACCCTCCTCTCGCACTCACACCCCCAGGGCCAGGCCGTGCTCCCAAAGACGCCTATGAGGGATGGGCGGGGTCACTGTCAGGGGGGGCAACCCCTGGAAGCCACAGACGGGCGGCGACCGCGGCCTCTTCCAAAATTGCAGGCAGACAGGCAGCGCAGAAATCCCCGGCAACCCAGCACCTCTCAAAGGTGAAGAGTCCTCACCTGGCCCAGCAGCGCTAATGAGTCCCAGGCTCCGCCCCCGGTCGGAGCCTGATCCCGCCCAACAGACTGTGCTTAAGCAAAGGTGCACTTCTAGGGGCTGCCGGTAGGGGGAGCTGGTGAGCGCATTCGCGGACCCTCAGCCCACACGGGATTTGGGGGACCTCTACCCCCATGGGGAAACGGGACCCACTTCCCCCATGGGGGTACAGGGCTCTCTTCCCCCTTGGGGAAACGGTCAATCTTCCCACCGGGACACACCTGCACCCTCCTATAGCACTGACAACCCCAGGGGCAGGCCGTGCGCCTGAAGACGTCCTTGACGGAGGGGCGGGGTCACTGTCAGGGAGGGCACCCCCTGTAAGCCACAGCCGAGCGGTGACCGCGTCTTCTTCCAAAATTGCAGAGAGACAGGCCGGCGGGGAAAGGCAAGGGCAACCCAGCCCCATTCAGAGGGGAAGAGTCTTCACCTGGCCCAGCAGCGCTGATGAGCCCCGGCTCCGCCCCCCGCTGGAGCCTGACCCTGCTCACTGGACTCTGCCTGCGCAACGGTGCACTTCTCAGGGCCGCCTTGAGGGGGCGCTGGTCAGGGACTTCGCGGACCCTCATCCCCCATGGGGCTTGGGCGCCCTCTACCAACCGGGTTATGGGGTCCTAAGACCCCTACAGGGACCCGGTTCTCAAGCCCGTTTTGGGAACGGGTCCCCTTCCCCCTGGTGGATACCTGCACCCTCCTCTCGCAATCACACCCCTAGGGCCAGGCCGTGCCCCAAAAAACGCCCATGACGGAGCGGCGGGGTCACTATCACGGGGGGCACCCCCTGGAAGCCACAGACAAGCGGCGACCTCTGCCTCTTCCAAAATTGCAGGCAGACAGGCCGGCGCGGAAAGCCCCGGGCAACCCAGCCCCACTCAGAGGGGAAGAGTCCTCACCTGGCCCAGCAGTGCTGATGAGCCTCTGGCTGTGCCCCAGGCTGGAGCTTGACCCCGCCCCCGGACTCTGCCTGCGGAAAGGTGCGCTTCCCAGGGTTTCAGCTTGGGGGCGCAGGTGAGGGGTTTCGGTGACAGTCAGACCCCAATGGGTTAGGGGCCCCCCTACCCCAATTGGGAAACTGGATTCCCTTCAACCATGGGGAAACTGGGCCCCCTTCCCTCTTGGGGGATTGGTAAAGCTTTCCCCCGGAGAACACCTGCACCCTCCTCTTGCACTCACACCCCCAGGGGCATGCAATGCGACCGAAGGCGCTCTAGTTGGAGGGGCGGGGTCACTGATGTTTACCCTATAAGGGAACCATTTTGGAAAGAATGTCCTTTCAAAATCCTGCCAAATATTGGTGAGAAAGGCTCACACTTCATTTCCTTTTGCACCTTCCTGAGGTTATACCAGGGCCACCTACTTTGTGTTTTTGACCACAAACAAATTAATTTGCTAATATTTCTCAATAGAGCCAACGTGTATTTAGGCCCCGTGTTAGTAGTGTTTTGGGGTTTGAAGGAATCCTTGAGGGTCTCATCCTTGAGGGTCTTGAGTCTAATGGGGGAGATTTATGTAGCTGCAGATAATATCTCAGATTGTCCCTCATCTACAACTGGATAACCAGTCTTATCCATAAAAAAAAATCCAAAATTAAAGAGGAAAGTAATTATTTTAGAAAATACAGCCAGATTAAAATATCTATAAATAAAAATATAAAAATCATTCTTTCTTAATGTAGTGATAATCACTGTTCTCTCAGGTTTTTTGTTGTTGTTGTTCCGTCTGCAGATCCATTTTGTTCAGAAAAGAAAATATAAGCAATTATCCTCAGTATGGTATCTCTTCCGTTTCAGTTTTAAGTGCCTTGTTGGTTGACATGTGTTTCCTACAACTTGTATAGTATCACCTACACTCTGTTTGGGGAAAAAAAATCTATCACATTTGACCTTTCTTGCCTATTGATTTTATTCTTGTAGGGTCACTTTTAGCCAGTAAGGTCTGTCATTGAAACCCTCCCCTCTGTTAGATGTTCCACCATGATATCGGGTAAATTGTGTCTCAATTTTGTGGTCTTCAGCTGTTGTGTAGAGGACTCTCTTTTCCTTCTTGAGGACCAGTGTACTCTCTCAGTTTCACACATACAGAACTTTAGTTCCTTTCAGCCAAGCTCAGAAACCTTGTACTTCAATTAAGGTGAACTCACCTGACTATCAGAGTATAGAAGACATGTTTTCTCACAAAAGCTTGCTTATTTATTTATTTATTTTAAAGATTTATTTATTTATGCATACAAGAGCTGGGGTACAGGCCAGCGATGCAGGGGGTGAGAGGATTCACCAGAGACAGAGTGGGGAGCAGAACAGGCAGACTGACTGAAATACACTGCTGAGGGGAGCAGCGGGCAAGTCAGGACAGGCCTGCTGTGACCTGTCGGTTTCTCCCTGGCCGGCCGGGGAGCGAACTCGTGCTGCAGAGCCTGTGGACCACTTCATAGTGCTGTGCTTAACCCCTTGTGCCACCAGGAAGGCCCCAAAGGCTTATTTAGAAGTGACTTTATTCTGAAACTTGATGTAAAGATAGGCCAAAGAGTAATGAATGAGACTAGGAGGAGAATCATTTCTCTCACAGCTGGCTTGATAACCTTCAGCTGTAGATGGAAGCCTGAGTCTGACCTTGACCAAAAATGGCTTATTGATTTTTGTGGTGGAAGTAAAATGGCATCAATATTTCATGTGTCTTGTGAAAATAAATTCATGGGACTTTAAAGAAGCAAATGTCAGTGTTTTGCTTCTTTTGTATTTGCAGTGAAAAACATCATAAAAGTTCAAAAGCTGTCAAACATGTGCTGCTTCTATAACACCTGTGCTAGGAAAAAGGTCTTCATCTAAAATGATCTGAACTTTTGTGCAATTTCTCCCCTCTCAATAAATAAATGAATTACTCAACAGTGTGAGTATGAGGTTGACTTGAGATGTACACATGAATAATCTTCCTTCATAAATTTCATGCTCCATTGATACCTCATAGCAGAATAAAGTCTGAGGAACATCTTCAAAATTTCAGATTGATAACATGATGATAGAAATCATTAACACTTACTTGGCACTAACTACCAGGCATTGTGTCAAATACTTTATATGCTCTCTCTCTTTTACTAATTCTAACTTCCCTTTGAGGTTAGATCCTAGTATCCCCATTTTATGGATGGGGTGACACGGAGGTTAAGTAAACTACTCATAGTCTTAAAAATAGGAAGTGGTCCGTTTGGCCTGGGACTGAAACACAAGCCTCAACTGGAGTCTACACATATTGGGAAGAGAAACCTGTGAGAATTCTGTTGGGTTAGGTGAGTTTTTGTTCTACAGTCACCTTTATTAACTTATGCAGCTCTGTGTTGGCATTTGCTTTGTGGAACCCCCTTCTTTCAGTTGTTCTGTGCTGGAGCATTAGACTCGTTGAGAGTAGAGTAATTTATTTCTTTGTGATTGTACAGGACCTAAACTTTTTATGCAAGACAGTTAGATAAAAGGTCCTGATACATAATAAAGTCTTTGGAAGAAGATGGGGGAGAATAGCTGGCACATCTTTGTAGCTTCCCTATAAAATAGCAAAGGCTAGAGGCAGTGTTCATCAGCACTGCTTCTGGAAATAATAGAGCTCTCTTTCTTGTGTTTTCAACATTTCCATAGCTTGACTTCAGAATTGCTAATGCGGTGAGCTTTTCTGACATACCTGTGTAGGGAGAACTAAGCTTTTATTCTATCTTCTTAGGTTCTGTTTCTGAGTTCTGTAAGTGAAACTGACAGATTAACAGGAGAAAAAAGGCTACAGATTTATTTATGTATTTATTTTTGGAGAACAGAAAAGGTGGATAGCAGCAGGCAAGATAGGAGAGGTCTGCTGTGCAAAATACAGATATAAGTGATGTTTTTAATATTTTTATGCAGAAGGCCTATACAAAGAAAGAAGTGAAAACTTGAAGAAGTGATTAGAGTTGGAAGTTTAATACCATTTTAATGAAGGGAAAAGTTACTGGACAACAAAAGAAGAGTTTTAGGGACCATAAATTATGTGGGTAAGTATATGGAGAAGCAAGTGGAATATAAGGGTTATTTTATTCAGTGTGTTTATGCAGACTCATCTAGATGCCATCTTTAGCGACAAAGGTTGTTCCCCTCTTTCATGTATGGGAGCAAGAATCATCTTAACAAGGGGAATTTATGCCCTACCTTTTGGTACATATGGAGAGGGTAGAGGAGTTCTTCCTATGTCTGTTTTTTCTTAATTTCCTTTAGCTCAGAATAACTCTGATGCCAGGGTGGAATGTTTGGGTATCATATCATCATCCCCTTCCCCTCGTACCTCATACCCAAGGAAGAGGAGAGAGAAAAGCAAATTTCAGTGGGTTGCTGTGCTCTGTCAAGATTCTCTATGAATTTATCAATCATCCCTCAATGAGGTAGGGAGAAAGGATTCTCTATTAGACAAATTAAAGGAGTGGGGGTGGGGTGGGAATTACAGATACCAGCATAGAGAGAACTTCTTGGTCCTTCTGAACAATTGCATTATATTCCATTGTCTTTAACCAGACTCAAATTAATGTGCATCTGAATTGTTTCCACTCTTTTGTTAGAATAAATAGTGTTAGAACGTCCGTGTAGCTTACCTAAGTTAACTAGAGAAAGTACTGGCAGTAAGATGGTTATGTCTGAGGATATGTGCATTATCATTTCTAAAATGCTCTCCTTTGTACCAATGTACCTTCATGCCCAAAATTTGGTAATATGCTTAAACAGAAAAACTGCAATGCTTGTGGCAGGAGATGGTAATGTTACAGAAGAGGGGAAACTTCAGCAACTCTTAAAAGCTGAGAAGGAATTTGCAAGGTAGACAAGGAGGAAAGTTGTCTGACAGGAGAAATTACATAATGCTGTGTCCTGTCCATGTATGATTCACCTAGTAGGTGCTGAGCTTATTTCAGAGAAGCCAGGGAAACTTGGTGCACATGCAAGGAACTGTGATCTGGAGAAATTTGTTCCAAATTAAAGAGAGAGCCAATAAAATGTCCGTATGTCAGGCCTCTACATATCTGCATATCTGTTTGTCTGAATGTTAACCAGAGCTGTGGGTGTTTAGTTTGCAGCCATGGGTAAACAAGGATCATTTGAGCCTGTGACTGGTGGGACTTTTGTAGCTATCTCTTTCCTATTCATTCTTGTAAGCATTTTCTCACTTGATTGTTAGGTTCTTGTCAGCATTTTCTCACTTTGAATTTTTGAAAGTTGTGAGGCAAATTCCTTCACTTACTCTTGGGTAGGAGTTGGGGGAGAGTTTTATATTTGTGCTTTTTGATTGGCATGGGATTTTTACATTCTTCAGCGTTTTCCAGGTTTGACAAACTACTTTTTTATATTCTTGGGACCAGAAAACAAACTCAAGATAGGTCTTTTATGCCTATTTTTCCTGTTTCCCAGAAAGGTAGTTTGAATTCAAATTTAAAAAGAGCTGTAAACAGCTGAAGTTATTTCCTGCTAAAGGGACAGCCTCAGATCCCTTATGAGTATCAGAAGTGCTAGTCAGTCCTCTGGGTATCCCTCCATGCCAAGGACTTTGCTTGGTTCTGAGAATCTCATGGGTTTTATTTCAGGATTCCCTCAAGGAGGGGCATCTTGAACCTTTTCACTTACAAGAGCCAAAGAAATGACTTCTGCCTGGAGAATATTCTGGAGTGACTGTGTCTTTCAGAAATCTTCTGGTCAAATCTGTAATTTGGGGGACAACATCTCCAATTTCTAGCTCTCTGATCATGGATGAGTGTGGCTAGGCTGAGAGAAGCCCCTCCAAGCCTTTTGACATGGTTGGAAAGTATCTTAGATTGCAAGAGATTTACAAGATTCCACAGTCACATTTCCTTGCTTGAAAACCATATTCATGACTGTTCTAATATGTTGTCTGCCCAGCTTTTTAGGTTTCCTGGCTCCTTTGGGGCTTATTGTTTGGAAGAGTCAGTGCAAGTTTGTCAATAGTAGCCCTGAGTCTACCTAAACTATTTCGTGGCCAGAAACTGACAGTGAAACATTTCAACAGAAACCAAGCCCTCCAAAGTGAACTTTCTAAATGGTGTGCTGAATCTGAGAATTTCAACCTTATTTTTCTGTTGGGTAAAAATCATTCTCTTTTATTGCCCTGTACTCACTTTTATTTTATTTTTTTAAAGATTTAATTATTTATGCATACAAGAACTGGAGTATAAGCCAGAGGTGGGAGAGGGGCGTGAGAGGAT
Source organism: Talpa europaea (assembly GCF_964194135.1). NCBI lineage: Eukaryota > Metazoa > Chordata > Mammalia > Eulipotyphla > Talpidae > Talpa > Talpa europaea. The sequence continues at coordinate 73,433,667 of NC_140074.1, read as the reverse complement.
TCACCAAACCCCGTGTGGGCTGAGGGTCCGCGAACGCGCTCACCAGCGCCCCCTACCGGCGACCCCTAGAAGTGCACCTTTGCGTAAGCACAGTCTGTTGGGCGGGATCAGGCTCCGACCGGGGGCGGAGCCTGGGACTCATCAGCGCTGCTGGTCCAGGTGAGGACTCTTCCCCACTGAGTGGTGCTGGGTTGCCGGGGCTTTCCGCGCCGGCCTGTCTGCCTGCAATTTTGGAAGAGGCCGCGGTCGCCGCCCGTCTGTGGCTTCCAGGGGTTGCCCCCCCCCCCTGACAGTGACTCTGCCCATCCCTCATAGGCTTCCTGGAATCAAAGTTCAAACCTTGCTTTGTAAAATTGCTCAGCGTTCACTCCAGGAAGGAGGGTTGTCAGCACTTCTTTAAAATAGGGACGGTAATAATTTTTCCTTTAAGAGACTGGTTCTCAGGCCTCCGGTTGCTCTGTCAGTTACTTAGGTCTCACACAAGAAACCAAAGCCTTTTTTAAAAAAGAAAATAATGTATATATACAGGGATTCTGACATAATGACATTTTTAGGAAAATATAATTATATTAATGGGAATAAGTTTTATTGCTATAACTTTAGAATGCACAAAAAAATGTATTTGTACTTGTTATTATGATGCTCTTGAGTGTTAGCTTTCCACTAAGTATCTTTGAAGCCAAAGATAAAGAACTGCAATTTGTCAGGACAGTTGACAGAAAAGGTGAGTTACTTCTGCAGCTGGACAGTCAGTATCAATGAGAGCAAATTCCTAATCATTATTAGGGAAGCCTGCAATTTAGATGACCAATGGGTCTTGGTGGAAAGCAACTGCCCTAGAAAGTAACATTCTCCGTCTTCTATCCCTGTGGGCAGAGAAGTTATTTTCACTGTCTACTCATCTGCTTACTAAATTAGCATATGGTTTTGTACACACAAGGATTGGGAGGGAATCAGGGGTGTTCCTAGAAATGTGTAAGGGCAAATTCTAATCTCTCAATCATCTGTGACTGAGACCTGTGACTCTGTTACAGGGCAGGGAGAGGGGCACCCCGAACCCCGCAAATCTGCCTGTTCTAAATGGGTTCTGCCATCTGCCGCATCAACACAAAACATATGAGACTTTAATGGGAAGGAACTTTAATACAATTAGGAAACAATACAGAAAAGACAAGGAATATAGTTTCTTTTTTTTTTAAGATTTATTTATTTATTTATACAATTACTCAGCATTCAAAAAAGATAAACACATGCAATTTGCAGCAACATGGATGGCGCTGGAAGGGATCATGCTCAGTGAAATAAGCCAAAAAGAAAAAGAAAAATACCGGATGGTCTCACTCATAGCAGGAATCTAGAATACTTTAATAAGGGACCAGGAAAATGAATAACTATAAGAAAGTGAAAATCAAAATCAACAAAAACTATGAACCAGAGACACTTTTTGGGGGGTGGGGGGCGGGAGGGGAGGGATTGGGGTCAGAATGGGGGGATTGCAATTGTAAAAAAAAAAAAGAAAGAAAGATGGTATGAAAAAAAATAATTTAAAAAAATAAAAAAATAAAAATTAAAAAAAATAAAAAAATAAAAAAAGAAGCGTGAGAGGGTGAGAGAATTCACCAGAGCCAGAGCGGTAAGCGGAACGGGTAGACTGACGAAATACACTGCTGAGGGGAGCAACGGGTGGCAGGAGAGGTCTGTGCGCTACGTGGGACCCTTGCCGGCGGCCGGGGATCGAACCGGTGCTGCAGAGGCTGCGCGCAGCCTGGCAACCCAGCGCTCAACCACTGCGCCACTAGGGGAGGCCCCGGAATATAGTTTCTAAATCAAGCACCCAAAGTTACCCATCCTCTCATGGGTAAAAGTCCACCCAAATGGGATTGGCCCAGAGCAAGGCCCCAAAGCCTGCCACAAGTCTAAAGCATCTTCCAGTGGGGACCCACAGAAAAGGATCAGAAACAACCAGACAAGTCTGGAGGGAAAAGAGCAAAATCAACATCAAGACAAAAACCGTCACTGTCACCTCCCCACAGGTCTCTCACCCACATCTGTGTCAACCAGTCCATGACCAAAAGGCAAGAGTAGTTTCTTCACATGTCTCTCTGCTCCATGTGCCTCCTCCAAGTCTCCTTCTGGCTAAGCTCTCCATCCTGCTTCTTTCCTTCCTCAGTCTTCTCTGTAGCTTCTTCTCTCTGCTCAACTCAGAGTCTCTCTGGAACCTCCCCCTTTCCTGGGGACCACCCTATTACAACTCCAGGCTAAAAAAAAAGTTAAGATGATCTTTTCCTAGAAGCCTATTAATGAAAAAGTTAAAAAAAAAGTTTTTGAGCAACTTACAGCTTTAGGAATGGGTATGAAATGTGTCTTGGGCCTTGTACTGACTGATGTTAGTCACTGAAGGTGTGCGACCCCGAGAATTGTCACAGCCCCCTCCCCACATACTTCCACCCCCTGCACCCTTCCCCCTTGAGTTTTTTGTAAGATTGGTCCTGTAATTACCCTATTTCAATTATAGATTTTGAAGACCACTGCTTTTCCTTTAGTTTTGGCCTTGTCATTCTCTAGGAGAAATCCTCAGGGATTCCATACTCTTGGGCCCCTCTTCCTCCTTCCAAAGATCAATTCTAGGATGGAGCTGGAAGGAATTAGGCTTAGTGAAACAAATCAGAAGGAAAAAGAAAAATATCAGATTTTTCTTTCTGAAGTTTCACTTATAGGAGGAACATAGGGGAACTCAATAAGGGATCAGGGAAAAAAATACAAAACTAGCAGGCAACTATAAACTGGAGTCATTCAGCAGAGGAGGGAGAAGGAGAGGGATCAAAACAGGGGCAGGAAAAGCACAAGAGACTGTGGTGATGATGCATGGGTGACTTGATGGTAAGAATTTTATGGGGACTACACCTGAGAGGAGAAAGCAAACTACAAAAATGAACAATCATGTAAAATTTATATAGAGAAATAAATGGAAAAAAAAGCAAAAATCAAATCTAGTTGGGGCAAAAACTTAAACATTGGTTTGGGTTAAGATTTTTCCCTGGCCTTTTCTGGGATTAGTAGGATTCTTTGATATTTCTTCTAGTTGTTCTGTTCCTAAACAATCTTGACTTTCAGGGCCAAACTAGTTGGAAGGTGGGAAGGATCTCCTTGCCTGAGGCATCCCCCTGCCTGGCCTGAACTTTCATCGAGATGCCTGATCCAGGAGGCTGGTGGGTATGGTGCCCACTAGAGGTGTTCTGCCCAACTTCCCCAGGGCCACCAGGCAAGGCTGACAACTTTCATGATTAAAAACATGACTTTTAGGAATATTTCAGACCATTTAAAGGAGCACTGCGCTGTGATTTGAGAGAGGAGGCAGTTAGGGCAACCATTTTCCACTTTCAAGGTTAATGTCTTAGTAAATAAATTATTTTGGAAAAAATGAATGGTTTAGACATCTTGTTGCTTTCCTGTAGCTGGTGCCTCTGAATCCATAGAATTTGGTTCTGTCGTAACTGATGTCAGTGTCAGGACTGTCGGATTTATTGAGCAGGGGTCCTCAGGGTACCTTCTGAGAAAATTTCACCGGATCTCCCTTTTCAGCAGCACGTGAGCTTCCCCACAAGGCAGAGATGATTAGTTATCTCCAAAAGGGCAGGTTTATTCTATAAAAAAGGAAAAGCAAAAAGACTGCTTGTAGTCACAAGAGGGCAGAAAGAGCTGCCTTTGAAAGGGACAGGTTTGCTAAAAGAAATGCTTGTATAGACACAGGTGGGCAGGAGAGCTGTCTCTTGCCAATGCAGAAATTGTACTGATAAAGTCTTCTTTTTGGAAGGGATTTGTTCCTTTGTGGAATTGTTATGCATTGTTAAATTAATTACTTCTAAGGTTTGACTAGGTTGTTTTGTAAGGACCAGTAATTCTCTACAATGACCCTCAATCTCCTTATCCTTACCTCTCTAGTCTGCGCCTCCAAATACTTTTTTTAAAGGATTTATTTATTTATGCATGCAAGAAATGGGTGCGGGGTGGGTGAGAGGATTCACCAGAGAGAGTAGGGAGCAGAACAGGCAGATCCCCTCAACACTGCTGAGGGAGGCAGTGGGTGTGGCACCATGTGGGTTGCTCCCTGCCCGCTAGGGATCTAACAACTGGTGCTGCAGTGGCTGGTGACAGCTTGACAGCACTGTCTTTAACCTCTGTGCCACCAAGGAGGTCCCCCTCTGGATACTTTCCATAGCAGTCTGACACTTGCTATAGCAGTTTGGCAGCTAAGGATTTTTCATTTCTATAGCTGGTTTAACAACTATGCTAATCATTTCTACCCCTACCTTCCAGTTTCTGATCTTGTGATGCCAACATCCTAAATTTTCTACTCTTAGCCTCCATCAGTAACTTTGTACTTCCCCAGAGTCTCTCTGTTAGCAGGCAGAAAGAAATGAGAGGCACTCCAGGGGCCCAAACCTGCATGCTGTAAAAGGGTCCTGCCTTCTGCTGCAAAAAGACAAAAATATTTTTAGTAGTTACAACCTTCAACAGAAAAGAACTTTAATATAATTAGTATGCAATAGGAGAGAAAAATTACATTTAAAATAGTTTCCCCGTGGAACACCCAAAGTTACCCATCCCCTTGTGGGTAAGTGCCCAGGCAAACAGGGTTGCCCCAAGGAGGACCACTGGGGCATGAAAGCTGCCATAAGTCTAAGGCACATTCTGGTGGGGACCCATAGGAAAGGGGCCGAAGGGGACAGGCAAGTCTAGAAGGTAAAGAACAAAATCAAAATACAATTCAAGATAAAGGCTGCCACTGTCAGTCTCCTCATGGGACTCTTACCCACATCTCTATATCTTTCATGTGTCTCTTTCCATGTCACCCAAGTCCCTGGTTCAGGCCCAAGGCAGAGATGCAATTGCTGCTGCTTCTTCACACGTCTCTGTGCTCCATGTGCCTCCTCTATGTCTTCTGCCTCCAGCCTTCTCTCCCAAGTCCTTTTTAGCTTCCCCTTGTTGCTCTGCAGCACCCTTCTTTAGGTGGGGCAGGGACCCTGGAACCTCCCCTTTCTATGGGAATTACACTGTTATATGTCTTTTTTGTGGGCCTGAGAAAATTTGAATCATTTTTTGTGAACTGAGGAGTCCAGTTTTCAAAGTTATCTTTTATTCTTGGTTCTCTATTTTTTCCTTTTGTGTTCATTAATATTTCTTATACATCCAGAGCTAGTATTGTTACACAGAGTTCCAGTATTAACTAGAAATGCACCTCAGCTACAGCTTTGGCCCCCATGCGTCCTTAGGGTAAGGTTTCAGTGAGCTCCTCGCTTAAGCCCAGTTCTTTGTCTCTGGAGATTCTCTTCTTTCCTAGACACGGTGTATTTCCTTGCCCCACGTCAGGTTTTAAATGGGTTCTGCTATAAATAAAGGAGATATCTTTATCATATTGCCTTGCTAGTTTATGTCTTTTTAGAGGATTCTAAAACATATATTCTGAGAAATATTTTAATCCAAAAATATCCCATTTAATCTCTAAAGACTGGTTTATATAATAAATATAGATATATATGTATATTAAACACACACACATAAAATTTTCTGGTCTGGTGTTTTTTCAAATTGAATAGTGACACGGTAGTAAGTCAGTAGTTAGTTGTGACCAGCATATTAAACAGATAGAAAGAGATAGAACAGAGCAATAATAGAAAATTTAGGTGAATAACTTTTTGTGAAATCATTTTTAGTTGTATGTGTGTGTGGTGTGTGTGTGTCCTGAGACCTGATGTGCAATATATTCCTTAATGTGGTTCTCAAAACTTGAGCAATCTGTTGCTCATCTGTGCTAATCCACTCAACCATCTGTGCCCATCCACTACCTAATGTTCTCTCTTTCTCCAGCCAGCCTCCAGGCAGTCCTACTTGACATTCTCAGATCACACTTCCTGGCCTCTGGCTGCTGTCTATATACTGCTCTATATTCTGGGGGTGTCTTTCCCTGCTCCTCCTTGCAAGGGTAACTCCTGTTTTTTTTTTTCCAAAATGCTACCCCTTTGTATAGCCCACACTGACCTAAGAGCCTCTCCACTGTTTGTAGTATGTACCCCATGTTATCACTTTTGTGGGTGTACTTGGCTTTACATATGCTCATTTTTACCCCAATTTTACTTATTTATTTTTTTTGTGTCATCAGGTACGGGAAACAGAGAACAAAAGAAGCCTCATTAAAATACTCCACTGGGCCTCCCTGGTGGCACAGGGGTTAAAGACTCAGCACTATCAAGCTATCACTAGCCACTGCAGCAAGAATTCAATTCCATAGCCAGGGAGCTGACCCACATGGCATAGCAGACCTCTCCTGTCTCGCCCACTGCCCACTGTCTCTGGTGAATCCTCCCACCCCCCAGCACCTCTGGCCTACACCCCAGCTCTTATATGCATAAATAAATAAAATAAATCTTTACAAAAAATATTTGGCTGGTAAGATACAAAAACTTAAAATTGTCCTTCAATGGGGCATTAAATGAGAACATATTTTCCTGGTTATGTATGGAATTCCTATTTATAGTGAATTCAGAATCAAAGAAGAAAGTAAACATCATTCATAGTGCTAATGCCCAGAAATAGCGCTGTTAATATTTTGATGTTGTTTCATTTCAGTTTTTCTTCTGTGCATGCCTTTGTTTTACATAGCTGATTGTATATATAATTTTATTATTGGCCTATTTTTATATAACAGTAAAGCATAAAATAACTAATTTTTAAAAGTCATGATAAGCCTTTTATTATTATCATTATGGTAACCTGTATCCCAATATATGTTCATATTTACATATTCATGCATTTCTGTTTTGGCTGTAATTCATATTCATTGCTGTTATGGTCTGAATGCTACTATCCACCCAAATCCATATATTGAAGCCCCAACCCGCAGTGTGATGGTATTTGTAGATGGGATCTTGGGAAAGTAGTTAGTTAGGGTTAGGTGAGATCCTGAAGCCCGTCTTTATGAAGGGATTAGTGACCTAAGAGAAGGAAAGTCCATGAGGGCTCACAATGAGAAGGCAGCCACCTGCATGCCAGCAAGAGTGTTCTCAACAGGAACTAAATTGACTGCCACCTTGGTCTTAGACTTCTAGAACTGTGAAAACTGAAGGCTGTTGTTTTAAGTCACCCAGCCCACAGTTTTATTAAGTACCCTGAACTGACAGATAGCTTTAGGTTTCAAAAATGATGACTTCAAACTCACATTTAATTATTTAATATCCAGAAAGGATATATTATGAGCTGTTGAACTTTGTTTGCTTAACAAAAGCATTAAGATTTCTCTGTTGGGTTGTGTAAATGACATATTCCCTAATAGATAGGAATAGGAGTTTATAAGGCTATCTTCCCAGTGAAGATAAAAACACAAAGAATAAGTCTCTAAGTAAGGTAAAAATTTGTAGTTATAAAAATAGTTAACACTTATGAGTACAGGTAATACTTTAAATGTATTTGTTTAATTGCATTTTAATGCCAGAGTGCCAGTATTAAAAGCTCAGATCTCGCTAAGGTTCATCTTGACTGTTAAGAGCATGAGCTCTGGAGGTAGAAATCCTGGGTTTACACCCCATCTCTGTGCTATCCTCACTGTGTTATCCTAGAATAATTACATACCCTCTCTTACCTTAGTTTTTTTCTTCAGTATCATAGGGTTAATAAAGTATTTACATATCTCGATTTTTTTTCAATTTTTACATTGTTGTTCATTTTTGTATGATATTTGATTTCTCCCCCAGGTGTAGTCCCCATAATTCTCCCACTGCACCTGTGAACCATCTCCATGGTTCTTGTGATCTTCCTTCCCCTGTTTTGACTCCTTTCCTTCTCAGTTCCCTGCTCTATGCCTCAGATCTATGGTCAGCCTGCAAGTTCTGTCTTTTTTCTGATCCTTTATTATGTTTCCCTATATTCCCCCTGTAAGTGAGACCACCCAATATTTTCTTTTTCCTTCTGACTTATTTCATTTAGCTCTATCCCCTCCAGTTCCATCCACGTTGCTGCAAATGGCATGCCTATCTTTTTTTAATTGCTGAATACTAGTAATGTTTTGAGAATTAACTGAGTTGCTATACGTTTGTACTTTGCAAGGTATCTGGCATGTGGTAAATATCCCATAAACCTGAACTAAGAATGGATAATTCCATTTTAATGGATAATTCCATTTTAAAGATTTATTTATTTTTATAAAAGAACTGGGGTACAGACCAGAGGCACGGAAGTGTGAGAGGATTCGCCAGAGACAGAGCGGGGAGCAAAACAGGCAGACGACTGAAATACTCTGTTGAAGGGAGCAGCGGGTGTGATAGGAGAGGCCTGCCATACCATATGGGAATCTCCCTAGCCTGCCAGGAATCGAACCCATGCTGCAGAGACTGCGGAAAGCTTCACAGCACTGCACTCAACTGGCTGCGCCACCGGCGAGGCCCTGGATAATTCCATTTTGGATAAGAGATTTTGGCATTGGGAGATTTTTCCATTTCAGTCTTGGGTGTATAGATTCATTTGCCCAACTAGTCATTTCAGTATAGCAAGGCTGAAACTCAGACTGCATGTGGAGTCAGTGAGAGGCAGATTTGCACCCTCCATGTTGTGGCATAATGCTTCTTTTCTCTGACTTTTAACTTACCAGAAAGGGGGGGTGTGTGTGCTATGGGCCGGTGGGCTTTCTGTAAAGGGCCAAACAATAAATACTGTAGATTTGTGGTCACAGATGGTGTCTGTTGCAGCTGTTCAGCTCAACCACTGTAGTGCAAAAGTAGCCATGGGCAATGTGCAATTACTGTGTTCCAAATTTTATTTATGGACACTGCAGTTAAAATTTCAAATAATGTTCATGTATTGCAAAATATTAATTTGATTACCCACTCAACCATTCTTGGCTCATTGGTTTTACAGAAACAGGCATTGCTGTCATGGGTCAAACATTGGATTCATTTTGCCTTTTGTAAAAAGGTGATTTGACCAGTGTAGCATTTTTTACTTAGATTTCAAGGACCAAAATAAATAGTTTTCTTATTCTTCTCTCCCCACCACTCTCAAACCCTACAAACTGACTTTGGAAGCAGAAACAGTTTGTTTTGGGAAAAATTATCTCTAAGGGCCTTTACTCCTTCCTCTAACTCTTAGCCAGTCAAGATGTAGTTGGCAACCAGCTTGTCATTTGAAATTTTGAACCTCGTTCTTTTGGACTTTTATGTTATACTGAGGAGAAGAAATAAAAATAACCAGCAATTTTGACCCTCAATGTGAAAGTAACCAAGTTTGCTGAAAGGCACTAAAAAGCATAAGCAAAGAAAAAATGGATAAGAAAGGCACACTGTTAATAAACAGAAACCCTCTTGTCAGAAAACACACTGGCTACTGTTTTTAATGGGTCTGCAATTCCTGCAGCTGAAATCAAGATGTGTTTCAAATTCTTTAGGTTTTTAGTATTTTTTAGATATAGATAAGGGGGCTTAGAGAGAAGAAGTTGGAATAAGGAAAAATGAAAACATATTCACAGTTTTTTAAAATTAGTTATATGCTTTAAAAGTGTATGTGTAACTAGAATTAATTGGCTTTGATTTACATAATCCAGGGAAGATCCAACTCATTACAGTGGAAACTCTTGGATATTGCTGAGCTCACATGATATCCTTTGCAAAGAGTATAGCTGCTGTGCTTTATTTTCAAGCAGTGGACTTTTGTGGAATGATGTGAATAGAGATCTTCATCAAGAAACTTGTTCTGTACTAATCATACCTCATTTATGGGGGTTGGAATCTGAAAAACCCAGGGGAAGCCATGCTGGCCCACCAGAGCACAGCTGTTTCCTTTCACCCCAGCAATCTAAGTGATGGGCCCTGCCTCTTGGATATGATCTCATAGCAGGAAACATCCTGTTTTAGCATGCACATTTAATAGAAAGATTTAAATATGCCTAGTAGAAATTACACTAATACTTTTATTCACCCTGAGAGTATTTTTTGTGGTCACATCTTTTTCATGCCCCTAGGATATAAATTAAGTTTATGGTCCCTGCATTCTCTTGGAGAAATTAAGTATATATATATATATATATATATATATATATATATATATATATATATATGCATGTATACATATATGTATATATAATGGTAAATTCTTATTTTTCTATGATTCTCCCTTCCTTGTTCAATAATTCTTTTACTCTTCTTTCTTTTTGAAAGCTCTTAATGTTGGTTATAACTATCTGCTTTTGGGAGAGATGGGAAGATACTGTTTTATATATGCTACCTGAATTTTGAAATTCACAAAGAAAGAGAAGATAAAATTTATTCTTTAGTAAGTCCTGTAGCAAACCCCTAATTGATCAGAGTTTAGAATAGTGCCTTTCAAATTTTTCTTGACCTAGATCTTTATGTATGAAAAATTACTTAGTCAATTGAAAGTGCAAACATGTATTATCAGAATGTAAAAATATTATATTAGTGATGATTTTGATACTGTGAATTTATGTGTCCAAAATTTATTATAGAGATAGAGAAAAGTATAGGTATAGATTGAGTTAATATTGAGAGACTAGGGCCTCCCTGGTGGTGCATGGGGTTAAGTACCACACTATGAAGCAATCCACAGCCTCTGCAGAATGAGTTCAGGCCAGGGAGAAACCCACATGGTGCAGCAGAACTCTTGTCTTGCCCGCTGTTCCCCTCAGCAGTGTATTTCAGTCATTCTGCCTGTTCTGTTCCCCACTCTGTCTCTGGTGAGTCCTCTCGCCCCCTGCATCTCTGGCCTGTACCCCAGCTCTTGCATGCATAAATAAATAAATCTTTAAAAAAATTGAGAAACTATTTCCGCTAATAATTTGCGGGTGGAGGGAACCATTACCTCCTTTGTGTGATTGCCCTCAATGAAATAGCGTCATCAGCTTTAAGGTAATCTTCAATCCCAGGAGGAGAGGAGGTATGTTTTGACTTAAGTTTCTATTAGGGAGGAAAGAAAGCTTACTAAATTGGTGGCATTATCATGGCAGGCAGCTGATAAGTACCAAAGATAGCTAGCACCAAGATACCTTCTTTTTCCACAATCTTATTTTAGAGAGAACATTTGTTTGTTTTTTGTTTTTTTTTTTGTAATAAATTTTATTTTTAAATTCACCATACAATTGCAACCCCCCCATTTTGACCCCAATCACTCCCCTCCCTCCACCCACCCCCCCAAAAGTGTCTCTGGTTCATAGTTTTTTGTTGATTTTGATATTCACTTTCTTATAGTTATTCATTTTCCTGGTCCCTTATTTAAGTTTTCTAGATTCCTGCTATGAGTGAGACCATCTGGTATTTTTCTTTTTCTTTCTGGCTTATTTTGCTGAGCATGATCCCTTCCAGTGCCATCCATGTTGCTGCAAATTGCATGTGTTTATCTTTTTTGAATGCTGAGTAATATTCCATGGTGTATATGTACCACATCTTCTTTATCCAGTCATCTATTTTTGGGCATTTGGGCTGTTTCCAAAGCTTAGCTATTGTAAATAGTGCTGCTATAAACATAGGGGTGCAGGTGTTCTTTTGAATTGATGTTTCTGTGTCCTTTGGGTAAATATCTAGGAGTGGAATAGCTGGATCATATGGAAGCTCTATGTTTAGTAGGTCCAGAAATCTCCACACAGCTCTCCATAGTGGTTGGACCAGTTTGCACTCCCACCAACAGTGCTGAAGAGTTCCTTTTTCTCCACACCCTTGCCAACATTTGTTGTTGCTAGTTTTTTTAATATGTGCCATTCTCACTGGTGTAAGATGGTATCTCATGGTAGTTTTGATTTGCATTTCCCTGATTACAAGTGATGTTGAACATTTTTTCATATGCCTGTTGGCCATTTGCATTTCCTCTTCAGAGAAGTTTCTTCTTAGCTCTTCTGCCCATTTTTTGACTGGATTATTTTCTTTGCTGTTGTTGAGTCTCATCAGCTCTTTGCAGATTTTTGTGATCAATCCTTTATCATTAGTGTTGTGTGCAAAAATGTTCTCCCAGTTGGTGGGGTTTCTCTTTGTTTTTGTTATTGTCTCTTTTGCTGTGCAGAAGCTCTTTAATTTGATGTAGTCCCAGCTGTTTATCTTTGCCTTCACTATCACTGCTTTACCTAAACAGACCAATTACAATTAGCGAAATTGAAATGGTAATCAAAAACCTCCCCAAAAACAAAAGCCCAGGACCTGATGGATTTACAAATGAATTCTACCAAACATTCAGAGACGAATTGGTGCCTATCCTCACAAAATCTTCCAAAAAATTGAGAAGGAAGGTATAATACCTAACACGTTCTATGAAGCCAACATTGCACTAATACCAAAACCGCACAAGGACAACACAAAAAAAGAAAACTATAGGCCAATCTCCGTAATGAACACAGATGCAAAAATCCTCAATAAAATTTTAGCTATCAGAATCCAACAGTGTATCCATAAGGTAATTCACCACGACCAAGTAGGATTCATTCCAGAGACACAAGGATGGTTCAACATCCGAAAATCAATCAACGTTATCCAACACATCAACAAAAAGAAATATAAAAACCATATGATAATATCAATAGATGCTGAGAAAGCTTTCGACAAAGTGCAACACCCATTCATGATAAAAGCCCTTGAAATTCTTGGGATACAAGGAACATACCTCAACATCATAAAGGCCATATACGACAAGCCAACAGGCAGTATCATTCTCAATGGTGAAAAGCTGAAAACATTTCCATTAAGATCTGGAACAAGACAAGGATGTCCACTCTCACCACCGCTTTTCAATATAATACTGGAAGTCCTAGCCAGAGCAATAAGACAAGAGAAAGACATACAAGGAATCCAAATAGGAAAAGAAGAAGTCAAACTATCACTATGTGCAGATGATATGATAATATACATAGAGAACCCCAAAAACTCCATAGAAAAACTAATTGAACTCATCAATCAGTTCAGCAAAGTGGCAGGATACAAAATCAACATGCAAAAGTCAGAAGCCTTCCTATACACTAACAATAAATCTGAATAAGAAGAAATGAAAAAAAATCCCCTTTATTTTTGAAACAAAAAAAATCCAATATTTGGGAATAAATCTAACAAAAGAGGTAAAGGTCCTTTACAAAGAAAACTATAAAACACTGTTAAAAGAAATAGAAGAAGATACAAAGAAATGGAAAGACATCCCCTGCTCATGGATTGGAAGAATAAACATTATTAAAATGGCCATCCTACCAAAAGCAATATACCAATTGAATGCTATTCCAATAAAAATTTCAATGTTATTCTTCAAAGAAATAGAACAATTATTGATGAAATTCATATGGAATTACCAAAAACCCCGAATAGCCAAAGCTCTCCTGAAAAAAAAAGAAGGGAATGGAGGCATCATACTCCCAGATTTCAGGCTATACTACAAAGCCATAATCATCAAAACTGCATGGTATTGGAACAATAACAGACACACAGACCAATGGAATCAAATATAAAATCCATAAATAAACCCACCAATTTATGGTCAACTAATATTTGACAAAGGAGCAAAGAATATGCATTGGAGCAAAGAAAGTCTCTTCAATAAATGGTGCTGGGAAAACTGGGCCGCTACATGCAAAAGAATGAAGCTTGACTACTACCTCACACCATACACAAAAACCAACTCAAAATTGGATTAAAGAACTAGACATAAAACCTGAAACCATAAAATACATAGAAGGAAATATAGGCGAAACACTACGTGATTTGCACATCAAAGACATCTTTACAGACACATCACATTTGTTTGGTTTTGCAAAAATTTCATTAGGCTGCTATTGATATTGCTGAGGAATTATGTTTTCTGCCCTTTTCTATCAAACTTTAAAAGTGAATCTACCAGAATTTTTAATAATAAAATTATAATCATAATTTATATTCTGAATAATGTTTCACTTTTGTTCTTGTGTCCCAGATTAATTTCATTAGATTTATTCTTGTATCTTGTAATTCATTCTATAATGGCAACTTCTGGCTTTGGCAAATACTTGGCCATTTAACATTATGCCAAATTGTTTATTTGGTAAATATTTAAAGTAAACATCCATCTGTTCATCTATAGCTCTAGTTACGAGGAAACAAAAATTTCACAAAATCAGTTACCTCTATTGTGTGCAATGTACGCTGGTCTTTTTTGTTCTATTTAGTGTTTTAAAAAGCCACTAAATTAGTTTCACAATCTAATAGATCATGATCTGCGGTTAAAAATATCTCTGTACCGTTGAGCAGAGAGGGGGAGGGGTCACTTTTGTATGCAGTATTTTAGTCAGAAAAGATGCAAGGAGGGTTTTTTAATTGTGTTCTTTTCTAAATGCAAATTAAGATCTCAAGGGCATGTTAAGACTTGTAAAAACTGAATTAATGCTACTGCCAAGTAATTTTCAATAGTGATTCTGCCAGTTTACATGCCCACTGTTAGTATATTGAGAATTCCAGTTGTGCTTTATCCTTCTTAACACTTAGCACTCTCAATATATTTAGCTTTAACTGTTACGGTGATATGTAGTAGTTACCATAGCCATTTTAAATAAAATCCACTTGAAATGTCTCATGATTCTCAGCATTTGTGAGAAAGAATGAAAATAAAATTGTTGATCTTTTATAGGTAACTAAGGTCTGCTAATTTGAATTGTGATTCTTCTTGCTGTTTAGGATATGACTATACTTGATAGTAAGCAGTCCTTTTTTATTTTTAAAGATTTATTTGTTTATGTATACAAGAACTGGGATAGGCCAGAGGTGTGGAGGGGTGAGAGGATTCACCAGAGACTGAGTGGGGAACAGAACAGGCAGATCTATGGAAATACACTGCTGAGAGGAGCAGCGGACGAGTCAGAAGAGGTCTGCTGCGGCATGTGGTTTACCTCCCCGGCCAGGGATCAAAGTCGTACTGCAGTGGCTGCTGGTAGCTTCATAGTGCCGTGTCTTAACCCCTTGCGCCACCAGGGAGGCACAGCAGTCCTTTTTGAATGCTAGTTTAGTGGCTCATTCTAGAAGCTTCTCTAATTCTTCAACAGAGAATAAAGTATATTAGAAATTATGTTTGAGTTTGGTAGCCCCAAGTCCTTCTAAGTGCTCTTTCAGGGCCTCAGCTGTACACCATGTGTACTGTATGTGTTTCAAACCTCAGAAACAAGAAATTTTCTTCTTTTTTTAATGATTATTTATATATTTATGCATATAAGAGCTGAGGTGTAGGCCAAATGTATGGGGAGTAGGGATGGGGGGGTTGACTGGATTCACCAGAGGCAGAGTGGAGAGCAGAACAGGCAGATCTACTGAAATATACTGCTCAGGGGAGCAGTGGGTGAGACAGGAGAGATCTGCTGTGCCATGTGGGTTAGCTCCCTGGCCAGCCAGGGATCCAACTGGTACTGCATTGGCTGGCAATATCTTGATAGCGCTGTCTTTAACCCCTGCATCAACCTTTACCTGTACAAGGCCCTGTCCCAGGTCCCCTTCCCTCCACTTTCACCTTGCCCCAGCCACTCTGAGCAATGATTAGGTCTGGGGTCATCCTGAGTCCAGAGAAAAATAACGATTGGCTGATGATTAGTAAACTCAGCCCTTCTCTGTAGGAGCTGGGTGGGGTTGCAGAGAAAAGGGAAGGGTGTGCCTGGCAAGGTGAGGAACCAGACAAGTGAAAAGCCAGCAGGGGCCTGCTGCCATCTCTCCTGCTGGGGTGATGGGAATTGCTTATCTTGCTTAGTCAGGAGACCAGCCCTACTGAAACCCTTAATACCTTTCACATGATATTTCATGCATAGATTCACATAAAGTATCAGACAAAAGATTGGGCCTCTTTCCAATCTTAATTCAGGGTGAATTCCTGGGTGATTTCAGGTAATTCATGCTATCTTCTCAGGTCCATTTTCTCTCTATGTTGTATGTAACCAGACTTCCTTGAGAAAACGATCAAGATGGAGGGTCTCAGAAGAAGGCGTCTAAGATAGCTGCTCTGTATATGCAAGAATGCGACTGTTGTTTAGTTGGGATTCTGCTGTCTTTAAGTTAGGAATTGATCAGTGCCAGCTCTTTATGATCTTTTAAGATGTTTTTATTATTTCTTTAGATGTCTGCAAGGACTATACTGTGAGTCTTCCTTTTGATACTCTCTTTTAGCTTGTACACGTATAGAACATTGCCCAAAGTTGAATTGAATAGAATGTAAAAACAACCAGTGAATTGAGTGTTTTAATTATTATTCTCTTGAGATCATATCTGGGATTGTAATTATAATCATGAATGACATCTGTTTTTCTCTTTATTGCATTTCTTTCATCTGTTCTAGCTGTTTCTATTGCATTGTTTCATTTCTGCTTGGCTCACTTTTGAGAATGGAATAAATTAAGACCCAGAATTTTTATAAAACATGGATTAAAGGGCATTCACAAGAGGCTAACATCCTAATATTATAGAAAAATAAGATTGGGTATGTGAAGCATTTTCTATATTTTACATAGAATGTTTCCTTTCATAATATTGAGGAGTTGCCTGGTTTTCTATGTTTAGTATAAATCAAAATATAAATAAATATCCCACTTCTATTTCACTGTGAACACTTTAAATAGACAATCACAAAATATACAGTTACAAAAATCAGTGATGGTGTTATACTCTAAATATTTTTTTCAGGTTCTTTAATTTATTTTTGTATTAGATGATATTGCCTTATCTAAACTCATTAGGTTGACATTGGATCTTGTTTCCAAAATTAGCCAAGGTTTGTCTCATCACTCCCATTCCCCCAAAGGAGCAGGAAATTTCTATTATTATTGATTTTGGTTACGAGTGGACTGCTTCCTCGTGTAACTTCTCTTTGGAAAGTTTGAAGTAATCAAGATAACTGTCTCCCCTGTCAAAGAGAAAATCAGGTCAGCATAAAATATTTCTCCTGGCAGCTCCTCCTTCCGTTTGATGTTTCCTTTGTCAGGCCTCTGGGTGTGGGTCAAAAACAAAGTCCAAACAAAGTTTTCACTTTTGCTTCTCTGCCTGTTAACCTCTATTGAGAAGTGGCCGTGGAAGTCAAATTGCAAGACTAATGTTTTCTCGCAGACCCACCTTAGAAATGGGGTCTAAGATGCTCTTCCATATTAGGACATTCAGAAGAAAGAAAATGATCTTCCCTCCTCTCACCAAAGTGTCTTTACTGTTTGCATTGATTATAAAAATACCACATGCTCAGTGTAATGTAAAGTTGAATTACAGCACACATAATTATGGGTGTATTATTCAAAAAGTGTGTACGTGCATTATCAATGTAAACAGGATGTATCTGGCATACTATTCTATGAATTGCTGTTTTTTTTCATTGCCTATTTCGTAGGCTCTTTGCTATGTCAGTGTCATTGGAGCTGTCAGCAACTTTTCTTTTCAATGACTCTATCATCTGGATGAATCAGAACTGACTTACAGAGGCCCCTCTTAATGGGCACTGTGTCACTTGCCATTTTCTGGTATTACATATGATTTTTTTTATCACGGTAAATACACTAACCACCAGCCACATGTGGCATTTTAACTTAATTAAAATTAAATCATGTTTAAAATTCATTTCTCAGTCATACTTGCCACATTTTCAGTCCTCTGGAGCATTATGTGACTAGCGCAGTGGTAGAACTTTTGCATCAGTGCATAAAGTACTTAGGACAATGCTGTTTAACATCATTGCTTTCCGTTCGTTCATTCATCCATTCTTACTCATCCTCTCAGCACGGAATTGTTAAGAACCTCCTGTGTGCTAGGCGCTGTGGTAGATAGTTGAATATCTCACTCATAAAATAGACACCTTGGCCTCCCGGTGGTGCAGCGGGTTGAGTACAGCACTGTGAAGTTGTCAGCAGCCTCTGCAGCGTGGGTTCAATTCCCGTCTGCCCAGGGAGATTACCACATGGCGCGGCAGACCTCTCCTGCCTCACCCGCTGCTCCCCTCAGCAGTGTCTTCAGTGCTCAGGTCGCCATAGACGGAGGGGCGGGGTCACCGTCAGGGAGGGTACCCCCTGTATGCCTCGGACTGTCTGCGTCCACGGCCTCCTCCAAAGCTGCAGGAAGACATTTCGGGGGGGAAAGGCTTGGGCCACCCGGCAGCACTCAAAGGGGAAGAGGCCTCACCTGGCCAGGCAGCGCTGATGAGCCTCAGGCCACGCCCCCGGCTGGAGCCTGACCCCGCCCGCCGGACTCTGCCTGAGCACAGGTGCAGTTCCCAGCGACGAGGGGGCGCAGGCGAGGGGTTTCGGGGACCTTTAGCCCCCACGGGGGTAGGGTACTCTCTACCCCAGGGGGAAACGGGACCCTCTTCCCATTTGTGGGAAAAGTAAATCTTCCTCCCGGGGCACACCTGCACCCTCCTCTCGGACTCACAAACCCAGGGGCAGGACGTGTGCCCCAAGATGCCCTAGACGAAGGGGCGGGTTCACCGTCAGGGAGGGCAACCCCTGCAAGCCACAGACAGCCGGCGCCCGCGGCGTCCTCCAAAACGGCAGGCAGACATGCCGGCGGGGAAAGCCCTCAGCAACCCAGCACCACTCAAAGGGAAAGAGTCCTCCCCTGCCTCAGCTGCGCTGCTGAGCCCCAGGCTCCGCCCCCGGCCGGAGCCTGACCCCGCCCACCGGACTCTGCCTGAGCACAGGTGCACTTCATAGAGCCGCCGGGGGCGGGGGGGCGCCGGTAAATGGGGGCGGGGACCCTCAGCACCAAGGGGGCAGGGTGACACCTACACCATCGGGAAAGGGGCCGCTCTTCCCCCATGGGGGAAGGAGGCCCACTTCCCCCTTGGGGAACAGTAAACCTTGCCCTGGGGCACACCTGCAGCCTCCTCTCGCACTCACACCAACAGGGGCAGGCCGGGCGCCGGAGGACGCCCTAGACGGAGGGGCGGGGTCACCGTCAGGGAGGGCAACCCCTGCAAGCCTCCGACTGTCTGCGTCCGCGGCCCCCTCCAAAGCTGCAGGCAGACAGGTTGGGGGGGAAAGGCCCGGGCAACCCGGCAGCACTCAAAGGGCAAGAGGCCTCACGTGGCCAGGCAGCGCTGATGGGACTCAGGCCCCGCCCCCGGCCCGAGCCTGACCCCGCCCGACGGACGCTGCCTGAGCACAGGTGCACTTCACAGAGCCGCGCTAGGGGGCGCTGGCGACGGGGGGCTGGGGTTCGGGGACCCTCAGCCCAAGCGGGTAGGGGGAGCTCTGCAACCACGGGGGTACAGAGTCCAAGAGCCCCGGCAAGGTGCAGGGACCGCAAGCCTGTTTTGGCCATGGGGCCCTCTCCCCCTCGGGGAACACCTGCAACCTCCTCCGCACTCACACCCCGAGGGGCTGACAGTGCGCCCAGGACGCCATAGACGGAGGGGCGGGGTCACCGTCAGGGAGGGTACCACCTGTATGCCTCAGACTATCTGCGTCCGCGGCCTCCTCCAAAGCTGCAGGCAGACAGGTCGGGGGGGAAGGGCCCGGGCCACCCGGCAGCACTCAAAGGGGAAGAGGCCTCACCTGGCCTGGCAGCGCTGATGAGCCTCAGGCCCCGCCCCCGGCCGGAGCCTGACCCCGCCCGCCGGACTCTGCCTGAGCACAGGTGCAGTTCCCAGGGCCGCCGCTAGGGGGCGCTGGCGAGCGTGGGGCTGGGGTTCCGGCACCCTCAGCCCCAAGTGGGTAGGGGCACCTGTGCAAGCACGGGGGTACAGATTCCAGAGCCCCGGCAGGTGCAGGGACCGCAAGCCCGTTTTGGCCATGGGGCCCTCTCCCCCTCGGGGGACACCTGCAACCTCCTCCGCACTCACACCCCGAGGGGTGACAGTGCGCTCAGGTCGCCATAGACGGAGGGGCGGGGTCACCGTCAGGGAGGGTACCCCCTGTATGCCTCGGACTGTCTGCGTCCACGGCCTCCTCCAAAGCTGCAGGCAGACAGGTCGGGGGCGGGAAAGGCCCGGGCAACCCGGCAGCACTCAAAGGGGAAGAGGCCTCACCTGGCCAGGCAGCGCTGATGAGCCTCAGGCCACGCACCCGGCCGGAGCCTGACCCCGCCCGCCGGACTCTGCTTGAGCACAGGTGCAGTTCCCAGCGACGAGGGGGCGCAGGCGAGGGGTTTCGGGGACCTTTAGCCCCCACGGGGGTAGGGGACCCTCTACCCCAGGGGGAAACGGGACCCTCTTCCCCTTTGTGGGAAAAGTAAATCTTCCTCCCGGGGCACACCTGCACCCTCCTCTAGGACTCACAAACCCAGGGGCAGGACGTGTGCCCCAAGACGCCCTAGACGAAGGGGCGGGTTCACCGTCAGGGAGGGCAACCCCTGCAAGCCACAGACAGCCGGCGCCCGCGGCGTCCTCCAAAACGGCAGGCAGACATGCCGGCGGGGAAAGCCCTCAGCAACCCAGCACCACTCAAAGGGGAAGAGTCCTCCCCTGCCTCAGCTGCGCTGCTGAGCCCCAGGCTCCGCCCCCGGCCGGAGCCTGACCCCGCCCACCGGACTCTGCCTGAGCACAGGTGCACTTCATAGAGCCGCCGGGGGCGGGGGGGCGCCGGTAAATGGGGGCGGGGACCCTCAGCACCAAGGGGGCAGGGTGACCCCTACACCATGGGGAAAGGGGCCGCTCTTCCCCCATGGGGGAAGGAGTCCCACTTTCCCCTTGGGGAACAGTAAACCTTGCCCCGGGGCACACCTGCAGCCTCCTCTCGGCACTCACACCAACAGGGGGAGGCCGGGCGCCGAGGACGCCCTAGACGGAGGGGCGGGGTCACCGTCAGGGAGGGCAACCCCTGCAAGCCTCCGACTGTCTGCGTCCGCGGCCCCCTCCAAAGCTGCAGGCAGACAGGTTGGGGGGGAAAGGCCCGGGCAACCCGGCAGCACTCAAAGGGGAAGAGGCCTCACGTGGCCAGGCAGCGCTGATGGGACTCAGGCCCCGCCTCCGGCCCGAGCCTGACCCCGCCCGACGGACGCTGCCTGAGCACAGGTGCACTTCACAGAGCCGCGCTAGGGGGCGCTGGCGACGGGGGGCTGGGGTTCGGGGACCCTCAGCCCAAGCGGGTAGGGGGAGCTCTGCAACCACGGGGGTACAGAGTCCAAGAGCCCCGGCAAGGTGCAGGGACCGCAAGCCTGTTTTGGCCATGGGGCCCTCTCCCCCTCGGGGAACACCTGCAACCTCCTCCGCACTCACACCCCGAGGGGCTGACAGTGCGCCCAGGACGCCATAGACGGAGGGGCGGGGTCACCGTCAGGGAGGGTACCACCTGTATGCCTCAGACTATCTGCGTCCGCGGCCTACTCCAAAGCTGCAGGCAGACAGGTCGGGGGGGAAGGGCCCGGGCCACCCGGCAGCACTCAAAGGGGAAGAGGCCTCACCTGGCCTTGCAGCACTGATGAGCCTCAGGCCCCGCCCCCGGCCGGAGCCAGACCCCGCCCGCCGGACTCTGCCTGAGCACAGGTGCAGTTCCCAGGACCGCCGCTAGGGGGCGCTGGCGAGGGTGGGGCTGGGGTTCCGGCACCCTCAGCCCCAAGCGGGTAGGGCGACCTGTGCAACCACGGGCGTACAGATTCCAGAGCCCTGGCAAGGTGCAGGGACCGCAAGCCCGTTTTGGCCATGGGGCCCTCTCCCCCTCGGGGGACACCTGCAACCTCCTCCGTACTCACACCCCGAGGGGTGACAGTGCGCTCAGGTCGCCATAGACGGAGGGGCGGGGTCACCGTCAGGGAGGGTACCCCCTGTATGCCTCGGACTGTGTGCGTCCACGGCCTCCTCCAAAGCTGCAGGCAGACAGGTCGGGGGCGGAAAAGGCCCGGGTAACCCGGCAGCACTCAAAGGGGAAGAGGCCTCATCTGGCCAGGCAGCGTTGATGGGACTCAGGCCCCGCCCCCGACCCGAGCCTGACCCCGCCCGACGGACGCTGCCTGAGCACAGGTGCACTTCACAGAGCCGTGCTAGGGGGCGCTGGCGACGGGGGGCTGGGGTTCGGGGACCCTCAGCCCAAGCGGGTAGGGGGAGCTGTGCAACCACGGGGGTACAGATTCCAGAAACCCGGCAAGGTGCAGGGACCGCAAGCCCGTTTTGGCCATGGGGCCCTCTCCCCCTCGGGGGACACCTGCAACCTCCTCCGCACTCACACCCCGAGGGGTGACAGTGCGCTCAGGTCGCCATAGACGGAGGGGCGGGGTCACCGTCAGGGAGGGTACCCCCTGTATGCCTCGGACTGTCTGCGTCCACGGCCTCCTCCAAAGCTGCAGGAAGACAGGTCGGGGGGGAAAAGCTTGAGCCACTCGGCAGCACTCAAAGGGGAAGAGGCCTCACCTGGCCAGGCAGCGCTGATGAGCCTCAGGCCACGCCCCCGGCCGGAGCCTGACCCCGCCCGCCGGACTCTGCCTGAGCACAGGTGCAGTTCCCAGCGACGAGGGGGCGCAGGCGAGGGGTTTCGGGGACCTTTAGCCCCCACGGGGGTAGGGGACCCTCTACCCCAGGGGGAAACGGGACCCTCTTCCCCTTTGTGGGAAAAGTAAATCTTCCTCCCGGGGCACACCTGCACCCTCCTCTCGGACTCACAAACCCAGGGGCAGGACGTGTGCCCCAAGACGCCCTAGACGAAGGGGCGGGTTCACCGTCAGGGAGGGCAACCCCTGCAAGCCACAGACAGCCGGCCACCGCGGCGTCCTCCAAAACGGCAGGCAGACATGCCGGCGGCGAAAGCCCTCAGCAACCCAGCACCACTCAAAGGGGAAGAGTCCTCCCCTGCCTCAGCTGCGCTGCTGAGCCCCAGGCTCCGCCCCCGGCCGGAGCCTGACCCCGCCCACCGGACTCTGCCTGAGCACAGGTGCACTTCATAGAGCCGCCGGGGGCGGGGGGGCGCCGGTAAATGGGGGCGGGGACCCTCAGCACCAAGGGGGCAGGGTGACACCTACACCATGGGGAAAGGGGCCGCTCTTCCCCCATGGGGGAAGGAGGCCCACTTCCCCCTTGGGGAACAGTAAACCTTGCCCCGGGGCACACCTGCAGCCTCCTCTCGCACTCATACCAACAGGGGCAGGCCGGGCGCCGGAGGACGCCCTAGACGGAGGGGCGGGGTCACCGTCAGGGAGGGCAACCCCTGCAAGCCTCCGACTGTCTGCGTCCGCGGCCCCCTCCAAAGCTGCAGGCAGACAGGTTGGGGGGGAAAGGCCCGGGCAACCCGGCAGCACTCAAAGGGGAAGAGGCCTCACGTGGCCACGCAGCGCTGATGGGACTCAGGCCCCGCCCCCGGCCCGAGCCTGACCCCGCCCGACGGACGCTGCCTGAGCACAGGTGCACTTCACAGAGCCGCGCTAGGGGGCGCTGGCGACGGGGGGCTGGGGTTCGGGGACCCTCAGCCCAAGCGGGTAGGGGGAGCTGTGCAACCACGGGGGTACAGATTCCAGAGCCCTGGCAAGGTGCAGGGACCGCAAGCCCGTTTTGGCCATGGGGCCCTCTTCCCCTCGGGGGACACCTGCAACCTCCTCCGCACTCACACCCCGAGGGGTGACAGTGCGCTCAGGTCGCCATAGACGGAGGGGCGGGGTCACCGTCAGGGAGGGTACCCCCTGTATGCCTCGGACTGTCTGCGTCCACGGCCTCCTCCAAAGCTGCAGGAAGACATTTCGGGGGGGAAAGGCTTGGGCCACCCGGCAGCACTCAAAGGGGAAGAGGCCTCACCTGGCCAGGCAGCGCTGATGAGCCTCAGGCCACGCCCCCGGCTGGAGCCTGACCCCGCCCGCCGGACTCTGCCTGAGCACAGGTGCAGTTCCCAGCGACGAGGGGGCGCAGGCGAGGGGTTTCGGGGACCTTTAGCCCCCACGGGGGTAGGGTACTCTCTACCCCAGGGGGAAACGGGACCCTCTTCCCATTTGTGGGAAAAGTAAATCTTCCTCCCGGGGCACACCTGCACCCTCCTCTCGGACTCACAAACCCAGGGGCAGGACGTGTGCCCCAAGATGCCCTAGACGAAGGGGCGGGTTCACCGTCAGGGAGGGCAACCCCTGCAAGCCACAGACAGCCGGCGCCCGCGGCGTCCTCCAAAACGGCAGGCAGACATGCCGGCGGGGAAAGCCCTCAGCAACCCAGCACCACTCAAAGGGGAAGAGTCCTCCCCTGCCTCAGCTGCGCTGCTGAGCCCCAGGCTCCGCCCCCGGCCGGAGCCTGACCCCGCCCACCGGACTCTGCCTGAGCACAGGTGCACTTCATAGAGCCGCCGGGGGCGGGGGGGCGCCGGTAAATGGGGGCGGGGACCCTCAGCACCAAGGGGGCAGGGTGACCCCTACACCATGGGGAAAGGGGCCGCTCTTCCCCCATGGGGGAAGGAGGCCCACTTCCCCCTTGGGGAACAGTAAACCTTGCCCCGGGGCACACCTGCAGCCTCCTCTCGCACTCACACCAACAGGGGCAGGCCGGGCGCCGGAGGACGCCCTAGACGGAGGGGCGGGGTCACCGTCAGGGAGGGCAACCCCTGCAAGCCTCCGACTGTCTGCGTCCGCGGCCCCCTCCAAAGCTGCAGGCAGACAGGTTGGGGGGGAAAGGCCCGGGCAACCCGGCAGCACTCAAAGGGCAAGAGGCCTCACGTGGCCAGGCAGCGCTGATGGGACTCAGGCCCCGCCCCCGGCCCGAGCCTGACCCCGCCCGACGGACGCTGCCTGAGCACAGGTGCACTTCACAGAGCCGCGCTAGGGGGCGCTGGCGACGGGGGGCTGGGGTTCGGGGACCCTCAGCCCAAGCGGGTAGGGGGAGCTCTGCAACCACGGGGGTACAGAGTCCAAGAGCCCCGGCAAGGTGCAGGGACCGCAAGCCTGTTTTGGCCATGGGGCCCTCTCCCCCTCGGGGAACACCTGCAACTTCCTCCGCACTCACACCCCGAGGGGCTGACAGTGCGCCCAGGACGCCATAGACGGAGGGGCGGGGTCACCGTCAGGGAGGGTACCACCTGTATGCCTCAGACTATCTGCGTCCGCGGCCTCCTCCAAAGCTGCAGGCAGACAGGTCGGGGGGGAAGGGCCCGGGCCACCCGGCAGCACTCAAAGGGGAAGAGGCCTCACCTGGCCTGGCAGCGCTGATGAGCCTCAGGCCCCGCCCCCGGCCGGAGCCTGACCCCGCCCGCCGGACTCTGCCTGAGCACAGGTGCAGTTCCCAGGGCCGCCGCTAGGGGGCGCTGGCGAGCGTGGGGCTGGGGTTCCGGCACCCTCAGCCCCAAGTGGGTAGGGGCACCTGTGCAAGCACGGGGGTACAGATTCCAGAGCCCCGGCAGGTGCAGGGACCGCAAGCCCGTTTTGGCCATGGGGCCCTCTCCCCCTCGGGGGACACCTGCAACCTCCTCCGCACTCACACCCCGAGGGGTGACAGTGCGCTCAGGTCGCCATAGACGGAGGGGCGGGGTCACCGTCAGGGAGGGTACCCCCTGTATGCCTCGGACTGTCTGCGTCCACGGCCTCCTCCAAAGCTGCAGGCAGACAGGTCGGGGGCGGGAAAGGCCCGGGCAACCCGGCAGCACTCAAAGGGGAAGAGGCCTCACCTGGCCAGGCAGCGCTGATGAGCCTCAGGCCACGCACCCGGCCGGAGCCTGACCCCGCCCGCCGGACTCTGCCTGAGCACAGGTGCAGTTCCCAGCGACGAGGGGGCGCAGGCGAGGGGTTTCGGGGACCTTTAGCCCCCACGGGGGTAGGGGACCCTCTACCCCAGGGGGAAACGGGACCCTCTTCCCCTTTGTGGGAAAAGTAAATCTTCCTCCCGGGGCACACCTGCACCCTCCTCTAGGACTCACAAACCCAGGGGCAGGACGTGTGCCCCAAGACGCCCTAGACGAAGGGGCGGGTTCACCGTCAGGGAGGGCAACCCCTGCAAGCCACAGACAGCCGGCGCCCGCGGCGTCCTCCAAAACGGCAGGCAGACATGCCGGCGGGGAAAGCCCTCAGCAACACAGCACCACTCAAAGGGGAAGAGTCCTCCCCTGCCTCAGCTGCGCTGCTGAGCCCCAGGCTCCGCCCCCGGCCGGAGCCTGACCCCGCCCACCGGACTCTGCCTGAGCACAGGTGCACTTCATAGAGCCGCCGGGGGCGGGGGGGCGCCGGTAAATGGGGGCGGGGACCCTCAGCACCAAGGGGGCAGGGTGACCCCTACACCATGGGGAAAGGGGCCGCTCTTCCCCCATGGGGGAAGGAGTCCCACTTCCCCCTTGGGGAACAGTAAACCTTGCCCCGGGGCACACCTGCAGCCTCCTCTCGGCACTCACACCAACAGGGGGAGGCCGGGCGCCGAGGACGCCCTAGACGGAGGGGCGGGGTCACCGTCAGGGAGGGCAACCCCTGCAAGCCTCCGACTGTCTGCGTCCGCGGCCCCCTCCAAAGCTGCAGGCAGACAGGTTGGGGGGGAAAGGCCCGGGCAACCCGGCAGCACTCAAAGGGGAAGAGGCCTCACGTGGCCAGGCAGCGCTGATGGGACTCAGGCCCCGCCTCCGGCCCGAGCCTGACCCCGCCCGACGGACGCTGCCTGAGCACAGGTGCACTTCACAGAGCCGCGCTAGGGGGCGCTGGCGACGGGGGGCTGGGGTTCGGGGACCCTCAGCCCAAGCGGGTAGGGGGAGCTCTGCAACCACGGGGGTACAGAGTCCAAGAGCCCCGGCAAGGTGCAGGGACCGCAAGCCTGTTTTGGCCATGGGGCCCTCTCCCCCTCGGGGAACACCTGCAACCTCCTCCGCACTCACACCCCGAGGGGCTGACAGTGCGCCCAGGACGCCATAGACGGAGGGGCGGGGTCACCGTCAGGGAGGGTACCACCTGTATGCCTCAGACTATCTGCGTCCGCGGCCTACTCCAAAGCTGCAGGCAGACAGGTCGGGGGGGAAGGGCCCGGGCCACCCGGCAGCACTCAAAGGGGAAGAGGCCTCACCTGGCCTTGCAGCGCTGATGAGCCTCAGGCCCCGCCCCCGGCCGGAGCCAGACCCCGCCCGCCGGACTCTGCCTGAGCACAGGTGCAGTTCCCAGGACCGCCGCTAGGGGGCGCTGGCGAGGGTGGGGCTGGGGTTCCGGCACCCTCAGCCCCAAGCGGGTAGGGCGACCTGTGCAACCACGGGCGTACAGATTCCAGAGCCCTGGCAAGGTGCAGGGACCGCAAGCCCGTTTTGGCCATGGGGCCCTCTCCCCCTCGGGGGACACCTGCAACCTCCTCCGTACTCACACCCCGAGGGGTGACAGTGCGCTCAGGTCGCCATAGACGGAGGGGCGGGGTCACCGTCAGGGAGGGTACCCCCTGTATGCCTCGGACTGTGTGCGTCCACGGCCTCCTCCAAAGCTGCAGGCAGACAGGTCGGGGGCGGAAAAGGCCCGGGTAACCCGGCAGCACTCAAAGGGGAAGAGGCCTCATCTGGCCAGGCAGCGTTGATGGGACTCAGGCCCCGCCCCCGGCCCGAGCCTGACCCAGCCCGACGGACGCTGCCTGAGCACAGGTGCACTTCACAGAGCCGTGCTAGGGGGCGCTGGCGACGGGGGGCTGGGGTTCGGGGACCCTCAGCCCAAGCGGGTAGGGGGAGCTGTGCAACCACGGGGGTACAGATTCCAGAGCCCCGGCAAGGTGCAGGGACCGCAAGCCCGTTTTGGCCATGGGGCCCTCTTCCCCTCGGGGGACACCTGCAACCTCCTCCGCACTCACACCCCGAGGGGTGACAGTGCGCTCAGGTCGCCATAGACGGAGGGGCGGGGTCACCGTCAGGGAGGGTACCCCCTGTATGCCTCGGACTGTCTGCGTCCACGGCCTCCTCCAAAGCTGCAGGAAGACAGGTCGGGGGGGAAAGGCTTGAGCCACTCGGCAGCACTCAAAGGGGAAGAGGCCTCACCTGGCCAGGCAGCGCTGATGAGCCTCAGGCCACGCCCCCGGCCGGAGCCTGACCCCGCCCGCCGGACTCTGCCTGAGCACAGGTGCAGTTCAGAGCGACGAGGGGGCGCAGGCGATGGGTTTCGGGGACCTTTAGCCCCCACGGGGGTAGGGGACCCTCTACCCCAGGGGGAAATGGGACCCTCTTCCCCTTTGTGGGAAAAGTAAATCTTCCTCCCGGGGCACACCTGCACCCTCCTCTCGGACTCACAAACCCAGGGGCAGGACGTGTGCCCCAAGACGCCCTAGACGAAGGGGCGGGTTCACCGTCAGGGAGGGCAACCCCTGCAAGCCACAGACAGTCGGCCACCGCGGCGTCCTCCAAAACGGCAGGCAGACATGCCGGCGGGGAAAGCCCTCAGCAACCCAGCACCACTCAAAGGGGAAGAGTCCTGCCCTGCCTCAGCTGCGCTGCTGAGCCCCAGGCTCCGCCCCCGGCCGGAGCCTGACCCCGCCCACCGGACTCTGCCTGAGCACAGGGGCACTTCATAGAGCCGCCGGGGGCGGGGGGGCGCCGGTAAATGGGGGCGGGGACCCTCAGCACCAAGGGGGCAGGGTGACCCCTACACCTTGGGGAAACGGGCCACTCTTCCCCCATGGGGGATGGAGGCCCACTTCCACCTTGGGGAACAGTAAACCTTGCCCCGAGGCACACCTGCAGCCTCCTCTCGCACTCACACCAACAGGGGCAGGCCGGGCGCCGGAGGACGCCCTAGACAGAGGGGCGGGGTCACCGTCAGGGAGGGCAAACCCTGCAAGCCTCCGACTGTCTGCGTCCGCGGCCCCCTCCAAAGCTGCAGGCAGACAGGTTGGGGGGGAAAGGCCCGGGCAACCCGGCAGCACTCAAAGGGGAAGAGGCCTCACGTGGCCAGGCAGCGCTGATGGGACTCAGGCCCCGCCCCCGGCCCGAGCCTGACCCCGCCCGACGGACGCTGCCTGAGCACAGGTGCACTTCACAGAGCCGCGCTAGGGGGCGCTGGCGACGGGGGGCTGGGGTTCGGGGACCCTCAGCCCAAGCGGGTAGGGGGAGTTGTGCAACCACGGGGGTACAGATTCCAGAGCCCCGGCAAGGTGCAGGGACCGCAAGCCCGTTTTGGCCATGGGGCCCTCTTCCCCTCGGGGGACACCTGCAACCTCCTCCGCACTCACACCCCGAGGGGTGACAGTGCGCTCAGGTCGCCATAGACGGAGGGGCGGGGTCACCGTCAGGGAGGGTACCCCCTGTATGCCTCGGACTGTCTGCGTCCACGGCCTCCTCCAAAGCTGCAGGCAGACAGGTCGGGGGGGAAGGGCCCGGGCCACCCGGCAGCACTCAAAGGGGAAGAGGCCTCACCTGGCCTGGCAGCGCTGATGAGCCTCAGGCCCCGCCCCCGGCCGGAGCCTGACCCCGCCCGCCGGACTCGGCCTGAGCACAGGTGCAGTTCCCAGGGCCGACGCTAGGGGGCGCTGGCGAGGGTGGGGCTGGGGTTCCGGCACCCTCAGCCCCAAGCGGGTAGGGCGACCTGTGCAACCACGGGGGTACAGATTCCAGAGCCCTGGCAAGGTGCAGGGACCGCAAGCCCGTTTTGGCCATGGGGCCCTCTCCCCCTCGGGGAACACCTGCAACCTCCTCCGCACTCACACCCCGAGGGGCTGACAGTGCGCCCAGGACGCCATAGACGGAGGGGCGGGATCACCGTCAGGGAGGGTACCACCTGTATGCCTCAGACTATCTGCGTCCGCGGCCTCCTCCAAAGCTGCAGGAAGACAGGTCGGGGGGGAAGGGCCCGGGCCACCCGGCAGCACTCAAAGGGGAAGAGGCCTCACCTGGCCTGGCAGCGCTGATGAGCCTCAGGCCCCGCACCCGGCTGGAGCCTGACCCCGCCCGCCGGACTCTGCCTGAGCACAGGTGCAGTTCCCAGGGCCGCCGCTAGGGGGAGCTAGCGAGGGTGGGGCTGGGGTTCCGGCACCCTCAGCCCCAAGCGGGTAGGGCGACCTGTGCAACCACGGGGGTACAGATTCCAGAGCCCCGGCAGGTGCAGGGACCGCAAGCCCGTTTTGGCCATGGGGCCCTCTCCCCCTCGGGGGACACCTGCAACCTCCTCCGCACTCACACCCCGAGGGGTGACAGTGCGCCCAGGTCGCCATAGACGGAGGGGCGGGGTCACCGTCAGGGAGGGTACCCCCTGTATGCCTCGGACTGTCTGCGTCCACGGCCTCCTCCAAAGCTGCAGGCAGACAGGTCGGGTGGGGAAAGGCCCGGGCAACCCGGCAGCACTCAAAGGGGAAGAGGCCTCACCTGGCCAGGCAGCGCTGATGAGCCTCAGGCCACGCCCCCGGCCGGAGCCTGACCCCGCCCGCCGGACTCTGCCTGAGCACAGGTGCAGTTCCCAGCGACGAGGGGGCGCAGGCGAGGGGTTTCGGGGACCTTTAGCCCCCACGGGGGTAGGGGACCCTCTACCACAGGGGGAAACGGGACCCTCTTCCCCTTTGTGGGAAAAGTAAATCTTCCTCCCGGGGCACACCTGCACCCTCCTCTCGGACTCACAAACCCAGGGGCAGGACGTGTGCCCCAAGACGCCCTAGACGAAGGGGCGGGTTCACCGTCTGGGAGGGCAACCCCTGCAAGCCACAGACAGCCGGCGCCCGCGGCGTCCTCCAAAACGGCAGGCAGACATGCCGGCGGGGAAAGCCCTCAGCAACCCAGCACCACTCAAAGGGGAAGTGTCCTCCCCTGCCTCAGCTGCGCTGCTGAGCCCCAGGCTCCGCCCCCGGCCGGAGCCTGACCCCGCCCACCGGACTCTGCCTGAGCACAGGTGCACTTCATAGAGCCGCCGGGGGCGGGGAGGCGCCGGTAAATGGGGGCGGGAACCCTCAGCACCAAGGGGGCAGGGTGACCCCTACACCATGGGGAAAGGGGCCGCTCTTCCCCCATGGGGGAAGGAGGCCCACTTCCCCCTTGGGGAACAGTAAACCTTGCCCCGGGGCACACCTGCAGCCTCCTCTCGCACTCACACCAACAGGGGCAGGCCGGGCGCCTGAGGACGCCCTAGATGGAGGGGCGGGGTCACCGTCAGGGAGGGCAACCCCTGCAAGCCTCCGACTGTCTGCGTCCGCGGCCCCCTCCAAAGCTGCAGGCAGACAGGTTGGGGGGGAAAGGCCCGGGCAACCCGGCAGCACTCAAAGGGGAAGAGGCCTCACGTGGCCAGGCAGCGCTGATGGGACTCAGGCCCCGCCCCCGGCCCGAGCCTGACCCCGCCCGACGGACGCTGCCTGAGCACAGGTGCAATTCACAGAGCCGCGCTAGGGGGCGCTGGCGACGGGGGGCTGGGGTTCGGGGACCCTCAGCCCAAGCGGGTTGGGGGAGCTCTGCAACCACGGGGGTACAGAGTCCAAGAGCCCCGGCAAGGTGCAGGGACCGCAAGCCTGTTTTGGCCATGGGGCCCTCTCCCCCTCGGGGAACAACTGCAACCTCCTCCGCACTCACACCCCGAGGGGCTGACAGTGCGCCCAGGACGCCATAGACGGAGGGGCGGGGTCACCGTCAGGGAGGGTACCACCTGTATGCCTCAGACTATCTGCGTCCGCGGCCTCCTCCAAAGCTGCAGGCAGACAGGTCGGGGGGGAAGGGCCCGGGCCACCCGACAGCACTCAAAGGGGAAGAGGCCTCACCTGGCCTGGCAGCGCTGATGAGCCTCAGGCCCCGACCCCGGCCGGAGCCTGACCCCGCCCGCCGGACTCAGCCTGACCACAGGTGCAGTTCCCAGGGCCGCCGCTAGGGGGCGCTGGCGAGCGTGGGGCTGGGGTTCCGGCACCCTCAGCCCCAAGCGGGTAGGGGGACCTGTGCAACCACGGGGGTAAAGATTCCAGAGCCCCGGCAGATGCAGGGACCGCAAGCCCGTTTTGGCCATGGGGCCCTCTTCCCCTCGGGGGACACCTGCAACCTCCTCCGCACTCACACCCCGAGGGGTGACAGTGCGCTCAGGTCGCCATAGACGGAGGGGCGGGGTCACCGTCAGGGAGGGTACCCCCTGTATGCCTCGGACTGTCTGCGTCCACGGCCTCCTCCAAAGCTGCAGGCAGACAGGTCGGGGGGGGAAAGGCCCGGGCAACCCGGCAGCACTCAAAGGGGAAGAGGCCTCACCTGGCCAGGCAGCGCTGATGAGCCTCAGGCCACGCCCCCGGCCGGAGCCTGACCCCGCCCGCCGGACTCTGCCTGAGCACAGGTGCAGTTCCCAGCGACGAGGGGGCGCAGGCGAGGGGTTTCGGGGACCTTTAGCCCCCACGGGGGTAGGGGACCCTCTACCCCAGGGGGAAACGGGACCCTCTTCCCCTTTGTGGGAAAAGTAAATCTTCCTCCCGTGGCACACCTGCACCCTCCTCTCGGACTCACAAACCCAGGGGCAGGACGTGTGCCCCAAGACGCCCTAGACGAAGGGGCGGGTTCACCGTCAGGGAGGGCAACCCCTGCAAGCCACAGACAGCCGGCGCCCGCGGCGTCCTCCAAAACGGCAGGCAGACATGCCGGCGGGGAAAGCCCTCAGCAACCCAGCACCACTCAAAAGGGAAGAGTCCTCCCCTGCCTCAGCTGCGCTGCTGAGCCCCAGGCTCCGCCCCCGGCCGGAGCCTGACCCCGCCCACCGGACTCTGCCTGAGCACAGGTGCACTTCATAGAGCCGCCGGGGGCGGGGGGGCGCCGGTAAATGGGTGCGGGACCCTCAGCACCAAGTGGGCAGGGTGACCCCTACACCATGGGGAAAGGGGCCGCTCTTCCCCCATGGGGGAAGGAGGCCCACTTCCCCCTTGGGGAACAGTAAACCTTGCCCCGGGGCACACCTGCAGCCTCCTCTCGCACTCACACCAACAGGGGCAGGCCGAGCGCCGGAGGACGCCCTAGACGGAGGGGCGGGGTCACCGTCAGGGAGGGCAACCCCTGCAAGCCTCCGACTGTCTGCGTCCGCGGCCCCCTCCAAAGCTGCAGGCAGACAGGTTGGGGGGGAAAGGCCCGGGCAACCCGGCAGCACTCAAAGGGCAAGAGGCCTCACGTGGCCAGGCAGCGCTGATGGGACTCAGGCCCCGCCCCCGGCCCGAGCCTGACCCCGCCCGACGGACGCTGCCTGAGCACAGGTGCAATTCACAGAGCCGCGCTAGGGGGCGCTGGCGACGGGGGGCTGGGGTTCGGGGACCCTCAGCCCAAGCGGGTAGGGGGAGCTCTGCAACCACGGGGGTACAGAGTCCAAGAGCCCCGGCAAGGTGCAGGGACCGCAAGCCTGTTTTGGCCATGGGGCCCTCTCCCCCTCGGGGAACAACTGCAACCTCCTCCGCACTCACACCCCGAGGGGCTGACGGTGCGTCCAGGACGCCATAGACGGAGGGGCGGGGTCACCGTCAGGGAGGGTACCACCTGTATGCCTCAGACTATCTGCGTCCGCGGCCTCCTCCAAAGCTGCAGGCAGACAGGTCGGGGGGGAAGGGCCCGGGCCACCCGGCAGCACTCAAAGGGGAAGGGGCCTCACCTGGCCTGGCAGCGCTGATGAGCCT
This sequence comes from Talpa europaea, assembly GCF_964194135.1. NCBI lineage: Eukaryota > Metazoa > Chordata > Mammalia > Eulipotyphla > Talpidae > Talpa > Talpa europaea. The sequence goes on along the minus strand of NC_140074.1, from coordinate 73,400,280 downwards.
CAGGCCCCGACCACGGCCGGAGCCTGACCCCGCCCGCCGGACTCAGCCTGACCACAGGTGCAGTTCCCAGGGCCGCCGCTAGGGGGCGCTGGCGAGCGTGTTGCTGGGGTTCCGGCACCCTCAGCCCCAAGCGGGTAGGGGGACCTGTGCAACCACGGGGGTACAGATTCCAGAGCCCCGGCAGGTGCAGGGACCGCAAGCCCGTTTTGGCCATGGGGCCCTCTTCCCCTCGGGGGACACCTGCAACCTCCTCCGCACTCACACCCCGAGGGGTGACAGTGCGCTCAGGTCGCCATAGACGGAGGGGCGGGGTCACCGTCAGGGAGGGTACACCCTGTATGCCTCGGACTGTCTGCGTCCACGGCCTCCTCCAAAGCTGCAGGCAGACAGGTCGGGGGGGGAAAGGCCCGGGCAACCCGGCAGCACTCAAAGGGGAAGAGGCCTCACCTGGCCAGGCAGCGCTGATGAGCCTCAGGCCACGCCCCCGGCCGGAGCCTGACCCCGCCCGCCGGAGTCTGCCTGAGCACAGGTGCAGTTCCCAGCGACGAGGGGGCGCAGGCGAGGGGTTTCGGGGACCTTTAGTCCCCACGGGGGTAGGGGACCCTCTACACCAGGGGGAAACGGGACCCTCTTCCCCTTTGTGGGAAAAGTAAATCTTCCTCCCGGGGCACACCTGCACCCTCCTCTCGGACTCACAAACCCAGGGGCAGGACGTGTGCCCCAAGACGCCCTAGACTAAGGGGCGGGTTCACCGTCAGGGAGGGCAACCCCTGCAAGCCACAGACAGCCAGCGCCCGCGGCGTCCTCCAAAACGGCAGGCAGACATGCCGGCGGGGAAAGCCCTCAGCAACCCAGCACCACTCAAAGGGGAAGAGTCCTCCCCTGCCTCAGCTGCGCTGCTGAGCCCCAGGCTCCGCCCCCGGCCGGAGCCTGACCCCGCCCACCGGACTCTGCCTGAGCACAGGTGCACTTCATAGAGCCGCCGGGGGCGGGGGGGCGCCGGTAAATGGGGGTGGGGACCCTCAGCACCAAGGGGGCAGGGTGACCCCTACACCATGGGGAAAGGGGCCGCTCTTCCCCCATGGGGGAAGGAGGCCCACTTCCCCCT